>NC_043960.1:21415233-21622733 GCF_902148855.1 Sphaeramia orbicularis
CTACAGTTGAGGCAGTTCCCAATGGCATTTTTCTCCCTATTTGACCGTTCTTATATGATTTATGACCAGTTATTGTAATACTACCCTTCTTATTTTGCATTTTTTCAGTGAAAATCAGGTATTTTCTTTCTTTCTTTCTTTTATCTTTTCTTTCTTATTTTTTATACCTGCACCCCCCCCCCCCCCCCCCCCCCCCCCCCCCCCCCCCTTTGGAGGACAACTTATTTGTTAATTACCTCCGCCAATGAGGTTATGGTTTTGCCAGGGTTTGTTTGTTTGTTTGTCTGTCTGTCTGTTTGTTTGTTTGTCTGTCCGTTATTGTGCAACATAGACTCAAAAAGTTATGGACAGATTTGGATGAAATTTTCAGGGTTTGTTGGAAATGGGATGAGGAAGAAATGATTAAATTTTGGTGGTGATCGGGGGTGGGGGTGGGCCACGGGGGGGCCACTGTTCGTTAGTGTGCAACATAACTCAAAAAGTTATGGACAGATTTGGATGAAATTTTTCAGGGTTTGTTGGAAATGGGATAAGGAAGAAATGATTAAATTTTGGTGGTGATCGGGGGTGGGGGGGCCCAGGGGGGGGGCCACTGATCAGCCTTGGCGGAGGTCTGCGCTCTCCAAGTGCTTCTAGTTACAGCTTGTGTTTAAGTAACAATCTCCAACTTTATATTCATATGTTCATCCATTCCTTGCTTGTATACATATACATAGATGGAGGGCTCATATAGATGAAAATCAGGTATTTTCCTATATTTAATTTACTGATCATGTAGATGCTCATTACAGAGGAAAAATGAGGGTTATCAAATCAGAAACAGAGAAAACTGAAGAAAAAGTGACTTTTTCCCAAAGATATCATTAAGCTTAACATAAAAACAAGCATCTCCCTCGGCTGTCATTGATCCAACTCTATTGGTTTACTGGGGAATCAATGTTGCAGAAGATGACGGTGTTTCCACGTTCACTAAACGGAGCCTGCTGAACGGCCAAATGGGTCATATCTGATGACCATGAAAGACGACAAACTATTTTACACCAATTATTTGCATGTACTGATAGAATAGTAGATTAACAGGTATTAACATTGTACATGAGTAATAATTCAGTCACCAGTGGATGTTTGGGTCGTTTATGGTTAAGGTACCATTTCTGGCTGGTGTACTTGGACTACATTGATAATTCATTTTGTTTTCAGTCATTTTTGTTTTTCCTGGAATATTTTTATTTCAAATATGGACAAGTGACATCCTGAAAAACTGTAATAAACTACTCCTTTGACTCAGCAAATATCCCTTTCACTCAATAAAACAGTCCATTCACTCATATCGCTTTTCTTGTTTTCATTTATCATTTAAATTTCCTTTGCAGATATACGATATCCCTCCACTCTCTTATTGTTTTTCAATCAAAACCACATGAACGCTGAGGGCCATGCTTCATTTTATTTAATGCAAAAAAGAAAAATGGAGGAAAAAAAAAAAAAAGAAACTACATATTCAGCAATATGATGAATGACAGCACAGCGTCTGGCAAACAAAAACAGTCATCATAGTGAATAAGTATGGGCTCACAATGAACATACTGTACATATCATTACAGCTTAAATGATCATTTCCCTTGGCCTTAAACAGCCAAAAGCACTGACAGACAGAGCTCCTGTGGTCAGACCTTTTAATAAACAACAGAGACACTTGCTCACTCTGTCATACAGATTATATTTCCAAAGCCTGTACATGCTTTCTTTTGGTCTTAAATAATCCCCCAGTTAAGAACAAAAGCACCAGATTGCAGATTTATTCTGTTGGAAATCGTACCTGCATATGGTGTTAATTTGACATTCGGTGGTAAAAGGAACATAATACTGACACCGTGAAAACATGTGGCAGTCTTTACCCGTATGCAACGATTCTGCCATTGCATTATTAATGAAATCCACTCCTCTAATAATAGAAGAAATATTAGAGAAGTTTAACAAAATTACTCTATTTTGTTCATTTTGCATAATAGGCAGCAGCCAAATGTGTGGCTAATCCAAAGAATATGCTGTTTTTTTCAGATTATAGACTGTATTTTTTAGGTCCGAATAAATTTGTGTTACTCTTAATGAAAATATTTTAACAGCAAAGAGTGCATGTATGAGTAGAAACACACATTTATATCTGTGTGGCCATTTAAATGCGTCAGGCAGTAAAATCACTGTGATGCAGCAATTTCAAATGTGTTTGAAATTTGTTATGTGTCAATAATTTTTCTGTTTTTCCTAGTCAGTATTCTAAATATGCACTACGTTTCTTAAAGTTGTTGTCTAAAGGATGCTTTTACTGTAAGTGCCTCACACTATTATGGGTGTTGACGTTGTTAAAACATGTACCCCAGTGTTAAATTAATACTGTCAAGAAAGTATTAATACATAGATAATTTTAAAATCCTGCTAATTATACAAGAGGAAATACTCAATTAAATCGAACTTGAATTCAGCATTAGTTCATACATATATTCCAGTGGTTTTTATTGTGATTGTACTTAACCTTAAAAAAAAAACCAAAACGCAAACATAATATACGGTGCAGGTTGGCAGCATTTCAAAATAAAACAAAAAATAATACATAGCTGTGTTATTGTTCACAAACCTGCTGTGAACCAGCAGCAAAGTGATGTACAACACTGGTTCTCAACCTTCTTTTGTAACACATCATATTCATAAAGCCCTGCAGTACGTTAAAATAGGGATAATACTGAAAACGAGGAATGATTTTTAATTTTGCTGAGGCAGTTTTAAGGTCATTATTGGAAAAAAGGCCTGAGGTTCCGACCACTTAATGTGTCACAAGAGAACAGAATTCATCACGACAATTAAAAACACTGATTTATATTTTAGAAATACATTTTTTCACATCATTAATATCATAATCCCGTGCTCTATGGGTGTCCTTCAGGTTGAGAACCAGTGATCTTGAGTAACGTCCTGCATTTTTAGAATCACTTTCTCCAAAAGGGTTCTGAAAAAGCTGAAACCGCTTGGCTTTGTTGAGCAGAACACACATATTCTGTGTGGCTAACACTAGCTGTATGCAATTACTTTTTTGGCCCTTTGTAGTTTTACGTACCTTAATATACAAACTGTTTAACCGACAGAGATGAAGAAACATTATTCTTCCAATACAAAAAAAAAACAACACCTCGTATATGTTGCTTTACAATCGCTTCCATACGCTCACACACACTAAACAAAACACACATAAGGCCTCACATCAACAGGAAAATGCAAACAAAACTCAATCTGTACATGACTTAAAAACATTCAGTGCTTCGTGTACTGAGGAAATTATCCCTAGCATTCATACTGTCCTCTTTTTGACGGTTGGCACATAGGAAAACGAAGAAAAACAAACACTCACACCTTCGTAACATGGCCCAAACATGACAAATCTCTAAAACACACGTAAGTGGTAAGCCTTTACATCATTCTTCAGCAGTGGCATACATTCCAGTTGTGCATGAGTCCTGTCATGTCCAGTACAGAATACATATTGGACAGGTATGCAGTGAGAGGAAAACCAAACAAACATAAAACAAACACGTATGCATTCATCTATGGCATTGCAGGTGTTTGAATCTTCATGGATATGTACAGTGAAGTGCAAATGAAATGCGTATGCTCCATTGAGTGGGGAATGGTGATGTTCGTGGTACCAAGTTCCATTAGCTCTGGGCAGGCACTACTTTTTTAGGGGTGGCTGGCTTCTTGGTTTCCAGAGGTGGCTGTGGATGGTCACTGCGTCCACGCTGGCCGACATGGTCTAGCTGGTATCTGACTGAAACGGCTTCTTGTCTGAGTTGTATTTGTAGAGGCCGTCGATCATCTTGCGTGTGATGCTTTTCGGACCGATGCCGGCCAGTTTGGTTGATCTCCGCCGTCTCAGGGCAGTATGTAAGAGAGCGGAACTGGCAGCCGGCGTCACGGAACAGAACCAAGAAGTTGTTGGCCTCTGACTTCTCCATTTCCTGGAGGGAGGAAAAGCTCATTAGAGTGCTGAATTTTGGCCTCATACTACAGCACTAATGCATTTGTTTCTCATAATTTTGTTATAATTTGACATCTTACACTCACATTGCACATACAGTTCTGAATTTCATACAATTTAACTTTATTTTGTTTGTTGAAAATACACCAGTTCTATTTCAGCTTTGTATATTCAACATCACAGTTAGTTAATCTCATTATTTACATTATGTTAATTTTATAGATGTCTAATGCTTGTTTCTGTTACTAGTGCGGGGTTCCATGTATCCATCTTTATTAGAGGGTGTGAGTAGAAGATGGGTCCAGGGGTGCAGTCACTATAAGAAACCACCAGAACAGGGGGAGTCGGGGTGACTTAGTTTAGATCTACTTTTTCTGTTTGTAATTCTTTTTTGTAATTCTAGTTTGTTTGGATATCTTTTAAGCTTATGTTAATGTTCATAGTGACATCTTGACCCTGATTTAAGCTTTGCAAAATTGATTTTGGATCCTTTTTTTTTTCCAAAGTTTTTTTTTTTTTTTTTTACTGATTTTTTACATTGTAACAATCAAATCTGTACAATTAAATGTACATAAAATATTACAACATAGTTATGTAACCCCACTCTAACAGAGTCCCAACCCTGATGCACCCCATACTCCAACAAAAAGATATAAATGCACACATCCCAAAATGAATACATTAAATAAAATTAATTATTTAAATAAATAAAGAAAAGTATCTCTCTCTCTCTCTCTCCTCTCTCTCTCCTGGGTTACAATGAGAAATTGTTTGTGTGATGTTGGTCTTTTTTTGGGCTAAATAAACAATACTTATTTCTAAAATACCCCTTCGTTCCCCTCATGTCCTCTTGGTCAGGATCCCTCACTCATGTTGACCAGCATATACAATAAAATATATTGGACATTTTACAGGTTAAAATAACATGCCATATTTTTGAGGCACAAACCCAGTATATCTACATACTTCTTTTAGGTACATGTACACAAGACAAGAAAAATACGAGCAAAACATTTATAAACGTCCCATCTCAGATCTTGGTAAGTTACAATAAATGTTACAATATAGTGGCGGAAAAAATTATTAGACCATCAAAAGTCATCAAAGAACAATGGTTATGCAATCAAGTACTAACTCCTGTGTGTATCATGTGACTAAAAACAGACAGAAAAAGAAAAAATGGAATGCCTAAAAGCACTGTTTTTGTCAGTACAATGCCATAGCTATTGATGTAAGAACTGAAATGATTTGGTTATTATCAAGAAAACCATGGAGAAATGGATAGATATCAGCTCTGAAATTAAACTCTTATGAACTACTTTTGTTGTTATCATTATATTTGTCCTAAACAAAGGTACCTTAGGTTGTACCAGGCATTAAATGGAACAAGACCTGAAGAAAAAAAGGAGTGGTCTAATACTTTTTCCCACGACTGTAAATACACAAATATTTCATTAAAAGTGAATTGCTGTTACCACTCTAAGATCTTGTTCTTTTGGCCCTCGTTGACCTTGCCTGCCAGGCAGCAGTGAGCCAGTGCGTTCTGGATAATGTGCGTTGTTAGATTGGCACTGGGTTCCTTGTACAGCTTCGGTCCTGGACGAGTGAAGAGGAGAAAACACCAAGATGAGAGCGTTGTCATAGCAACTACTCCAGTTATGTCAAAGAAAAGAGCCATCCTATTTTTGCTCTTTTGCTTGATAAATCATGTATGAAGATGGAGGCATATTCATAGTGTTTTGGTGCCATGGAGAGGGAAACCCCAGCCATGGAGAGGCCAGAAAAAAAAGAGAATTAAAACTGTGGATGAACATGAATGAACTTACAACAGCAGAAACATTAAAAGTCAAACAGTGTTACAGCATAAACTTACTGTGAACTTACTAGACACGCTAAATATTTCTCGTTAAATGATTAAATATAAATATCCATTATGCTATCCATAATAACACATTTAACATCTTTATGTTGATATATGACCTGTACTATGGCTTACCAGTATACTCTGGTATTGGACGTACAGAGGAGGTCGTGGATCCATTTTCCCCAGTCCTTCTCTCCTTCCTGCTGGCTGGGATCGACTTGGCGAAAGGAAGCCATCTGCAGAATCTGGCCTAAACACACACACACACACACACAGTAGGCATTAGATCACCTTTCTACATGGGTGCTCTGTTTATCCTCCACATCATATTTGTTCAGATCTATATTTCTATGAGGAATCTGTGCGCGCAAGTTTGTCATCAGCACAAACACTGGCAGTTTTGTGCTCAAAGATGGCATTCACCTTGGTGTGGTCTTTACAGCATCCTACAGTAAAGCAGCAAAGCTTGCAAGCACAGCCAGTGAATGCAGTGGTGTGAAGCAGCATAAGGTCAATAAAAGGAGGTCAATCAATTTTAGTGCAAGCACTCAAGCATTTACTTTGCTTTTCGGGACTGGTGCAGCAATATGTCTTGTCGCTATGTACTTGTATTCTTGTATACAAGCAAAATTCAACATATACTAAATAGATGCTGCCTATTCTACAAAGATTTGAAAAGCAGTTTAGAAATAGTCTGTATATGTTCATGGAAAAATTAACAATAAGGGTAAATATAGCACATTTAGATCACATTCTCTACTGAATTATGTATGTGTATGTTAATACCAAAAGAAATGTGCCTATCTTAACAAACACATTTATTTTTATTGTTTTTTAGAAAAAGACCCCAAGCGGGTGGTAGAAATCAAATTTAGGAACAATGTACATTCACTTTTGAGATAAAATGACCATCTACTTACTATTTTAAAACAGATACATATGTGCATGTGGTTAACACTGCTTTTAGTATGCGAGTAAAATGACATAAAAAGATGAATGTTTTGAGTGTCACATAATAGCTCTGAACAAAAATAAAATCTACTTTGACATTTTATATGATGTGACAAAGTCAAAGCTGGAGTGAAACGTGGTGAAGAAGGCACAGCGGAGGTTAGTGGAAAAATAAAAGTGGTGTTGCTGCCAGGCGTGCCATTAAACCAGTGTTTTAAAAGAAGAAAGGATATAAAAAAAAAAAAGAAAAGAAAAAAAAGGCACAGGAAGTATGTTGCTTCTTCTGTAAGTGCTCAATCAACTGCCAATAAAAGACCAGTGTGGGGAGAGGGAGTTAGTGCAGGAGGAACGTGCAGTGCCTTAAAGTTAATCTAAGCACAAACTAACCTTCTCCTTCTCAGTTTAGGAGAGCTCAGAAAGTAGAAGAGACTGCCAGAGGCTAAACTAGCACTTCTGACATGTATGAAACAGACAGAAAGAAAGTAGTAGAATGTAGAATACAGGGAAAGTGTTAGAAATGAGGGAGAAGAGTTACTCTGAAAAGTCTGGCTTGAAAAAAGGGACAGTTCAAAGGACGATTCTGATGTACTGATATAGTGTCTAATATACGATATCTAACCCATAAAGATCCAAACATCCACCAAAAAGCATCTACTGATCTAAACTGTTTGAGCCACTAATCCTATGAATACATGTAAAGAATTGGGTAAAATGCGTTTGTCATCTTTTCATGGTCATCAGATATGACCCATTTGGACGTTCAGAGGCTCTGTAGTTACCGTGGAACACCCTGTCATCTTCTACAACTTGATTCACCAGTAAAACCCATGGAGTTGGATCACTGACAACGGATGGAGACACTTGTTTTATGTTCAGTTAATGATATATTTTACTGAAAAAGTCACTTTTTCTTCAGTTTTTCTGTTTTTATATAATACCTTAAAATTTACTCTGAGCGGTTATGAACAGCGACATGATCAGTGAATTAAACATAGGAAAAACAGAGATTTTTACTGGAAAAAAATGCTAAATTGCAGAGGATAATATTGTAATAAATGGTGATAAATCAATTAGAAACAAGTTAAATACAGAGAAAAATTCATTTGGGAACTGCTACAAAAGTCACACTGGGTGCTTACAGGCTAATAATGTATTCGAAGAAGTTTGCTTCATTACCTGTGAAAGAACACACTTGTGGACCAACTGTGTGTGGCCAGACATACAAGTTGGAAAAACATGAGTACTAATGTTCTGCTCTGCATTACTCTTTATTTGTATGTCTATTATACTGGTAACTCTGAAACTCTTAAAGTAGCAAATGTATTAAAGAGCGAGGAAGAAAGTCCTCATGAAACCTCAGTATTTTGCGACTTTTTTGGACTGACATCATACATACAAGAACAAACAATAACTTTTGATTCACAGAGAAAAATACTAAACATATCACATTCAGATATGTTAAGTCCAACATCAAAACTCATATTTCCCGTTTACAAAAACACACAGGGACACAGTATCTCACCTTGGCGCTCGTCTTGTCAGAGTGAACACTGTCACTGTCTCCCAGGTTAAGGGATGCCAGGGACAAGCTGAAGACTGAAAAGACACGTTGGCGTGAACCTGGATGTAAAATGAGACGTAGCACAGCCGCTAACAGTTACACTAACACCGACAAATGACACAGCACCAGGCTGTCCACTGAGGTTTGTGCCAACCATGTCAGGGTGCAATGCAGTTACTACTGTGACTAAAACACAGTCAGACATTCAGTACCCACACATTTTCTGTACACACATAACTGTAAATGCTCTAATATCTATATCTATATCTATCTATATATATATATATATATAAACATTCCATCCACAATTACACTTGTAAACATTCAACACTGACACAAAAATATGCTGCATTGCTCCATCAATAAATATTTTTCAATACCATGTTACTACTAGTTACAGCAGAAATATTGCAGTTGATCAAGTCAACCAAATTAACCTCCTGAGACCCAGCAATGCATTTTTGTCCTCTGTAGGGGACAAGAGTTTCACAGGTTTAAAATCCTATCCGCTGCAAAGGACATTCTATAAAAAAATACAATAAAAATAAAAATTGTATGTGAAAAACTGTTGCATTATGCTTTTCCAATAAAGACAAATATTCAATGTAAAAAAGCCAAAACATTTACTTCCCTGGGTCTCAGAAGGTTAAATTGTCATTATTTAATACTAGAATTCTTAGCTGAAAATACTTAAAATTGGATGTATTTTCTCAGGTGGCACAAAGCAAAGTGGCAGCAGGACACAGATTTGACAGATGGGGTGACCTTGACCTCGCTGAATGAGGGTTGTTTCCATGGTTACCTGTGGCAGCTCTGACTGGTGTTTTGGGGGAGTCCATGCTATCACGATGGATAGACTTGGGCCGGCCCCGCCTCTGCTTGGAGCCACCGGGTGGTCGAGGTTTAATGACAGTGTCCATGTCCTCCATGAGCTTGAGCTGCTTCCTCCTCAGGTACTCCTGCTTGATGAACTCCCTCCTGGCCTTGTCCTCCTCCTTCCTGATGCGCTCCTCCTCTGCTTTAACACTGAATACACAGGGACGTGGACAGAATAAGAGTCAAGAAAACACAGAATGATTACCAGATTATTATGGCATGGTTTTATTCATAAATCTTTTTTTTTTCTCAATAGTAAGTGAAAACCCAGCTGTATTTATAGTAGTGAAATGAGCTTATTTATGAAAATGTACAGTAATTTCATGACAGGTTATCACAAAATGAAAGAGGGATACAAGTTAACATACAGAGCCCAGATTAAAAAATAACTATCTGTGTGAAAAATAAATCCAATGGTTCTCATGTAAAAAGTAAATGAGCTCAACAAATGGTGCCAAATATTTTTGATGCTGCATATTTTACAAAGTACCGGGAAATATTGTAGCTAGTTAACCAAAAATATGTATTTTTCTGCATATAGTGTGTTTGACTTGTTTGTTTGTGGTCTGTTGGGATTTTTTTGGAAGAAAGCTCTATTTAATGTTTTGTATCCAAACCATATAATTGCATTCCCCCTCCATGATAATTCAATTCAAACACATTCCTCCTGAATGAATAGTTAAAACCCCTAAGTCCATACACCTCCGTCTAGTGAAACTTTCCCGTGAGCCACCATACCGTGCTTCCTCCTTCTTCTGCTCCAGCTCAGCTTCCAGCTGCATCTTCCTCTGCTGACTCTCCTTCTCCCTCCTCATCCTTTTCTCCAGCAGAGCTGCTCTCTTCTGGGCCATGTTCCCCTCAGCCTTTCCATCCTCCTACACCAGATGAGACACCAAACAGTCACATTATTGCCCTAAGCACCCAAAATTTCAAGATTTTCCTTTTTCCAACTGTTATAAAACAGACCAAAATGATCACTGAGTGGATATACTGTTGTCTTCATTTGTATCCTTCAACTCCAATGAACTAAATCCAATTTTTGGTAAGTACAAGTGCATGCATCTATATATTCTGTGGACAGTCAAATTCTTGAATCCAGTATTTAAATACTAGATTATTCTTATTTTTTCTTGGGTACAATGAGCTACACAACGCAAGTCTCTCAGTAGTGATGAAAGGCTACATGAACTGTGACTGGAGAGACTATATACTAGATTATAGATTGAATATGTGTAAATGTAATACAGACACTTATCTGTTGTTACAAAGTCCATTTTGTATCTACTGACCATTAATTTACCACATACTGCAATAACAAGTTACAACAAAATTCTGTCTGATCCAAATTATTTTCATTTCCTGTAAACATCTCCTGCTCATCCCTTAATATCTATCATCACAGTCCTTTCATTGCTTTTACAACCCAACAATTTCCACAGCTGTGTCTGAATTATTCACAAGAGTCCCAGTTTCCTGACCTACATCGATGCCCAGGCTGCAGCTACCAAGCAGTCTTAACATAATGTGGAGAAGACGCCGTGCTCAGCCGGCCAGCTTCCTGAACCATTTATCATCTCATGTCAGAAATAAGAGTGTTTCCTTATAAAAGCAAACATGGTTGCTCTAGGATCAAATGCATGGTTTTTATTCTTTTTAACTGAAATGCAACACTAGATTTCAAAGCTTTTGGTAACACAGTTTGGTTGCAGCAAAGCCCAGCCTCAGCTTGGTATGTTTATGCTGCTGGATGATGAATATTATGCTTCTTAGGTGGTGTTTTGAACATATCACATAACATATTTCTTACAAAGGGAAAGAACTATTTTTATCTTATCTCTACAGGATCTAGGATGCTTTTACTGACCTCAACTGTTTTTTTGTAAAAATTATGTTATTTTTTAGAGTTAATGTGAGAGAAATTCTCCGAAACCATACTTTACCTTGAAGAAAAAACCACGACACAACTTCTGTTCATCATCCAGGCCTTCCCCTGTTCCATGCTGTGTATCCAGACCATCATCCAGTGCCAGATCCTCCAGTGGCTTCACCCACCGACAGAGGCACCTCGATCAAGCTGCTCTTGACTTCTGGCTTGAGGGGAATTTCTGTGGGTGATACAATGACGGTTTCTACCACAGGGTGGGACAGAACTTCAGGGAAGGACGACTCTAGTGTCGGTTTAAGATCCACAACTGACTTCTGAGAGTCATCTGTTTTCGATGTCAGAGGCCTTAGGCTCACTGTGAGCCTCTGCTTCCTGGGTTTTGGCAGGTAAATCACTTCTATTTGTTCTTTTTTGTTCTGTTTGTTGGGGGATGTGGGGGGTGAATGGACTATACATATACTGGCAAGCTCCTTCTCTGGGGAAAGGAGTGAATCTGTCTCTTTATTTTTTACTGTCTGTGGATGGACGGATTCCTTCTTTTCTCCCATGTAAACAAAAGAACTTGCCAAGGGCTGGCAGGGAGAAAATCGGCGTAGTCTTGGGATGCTATCGACAGATTGCGGGGCAGTTAAGACTCGACTGTAGGGGGCTAACTTAAGCTCACTGGGACGAGCGGTGCGGGGATTACGTGAGTGGAAAGAGGCAGATTTGCGTTTGATGCTGGTTGGAGAGCGATGGGTGGAACGAGGAGAGTCTGCAGGAGAAGAAGGACCTGAGGATCTAGTAACAGCTCCGGCTCGACTGTGTTTTTGTGGCGAAGGGTTTGTGTGAGGAGGAGGTATTACCCACGCCTGCTGATGCTGCTGCTCCCTCATAGCCATGATCACTTCCTGTTGCTGAGCCAATCGCTGCATCTCAGTCTGAAGGAAAGCTAATGAATGGTTGAGTTTCTCAATGGAACGTGTATACTCAGTGAGATCCACTTCTGTCGGCTGAGCGTGGCTTTGGCCGCCTTCCTCTCCTGCACCAGGTGACTTTGCCCAACAGGAGCTTGTGCTGCTTTGCTCCGCCCCATCAGGTGTGTCTGCTTTGCTCCTCCCAAATTTGAAAGTGGGACTTGTGCTTACTGCTTTACCTCCTTCATCCATTTTCACTCTTTCTTCTTCTGTTCCGCTAGCGGCCCCGTCTCCTTTTCTCTTTACAACAGTGAGAAATGCTGAATGACCCATCCTTTGCCGATGCCGTGTGAAAGCAGCTTCCACTTTCTTCTTCTGTGCTTCGATGGCTTTCCGTTTTTCCTCCAGACGCATCCTCAGCTGTA
This sequence comes from Sphaeramia orbicularis, assembly GCF_902148855.1. NCBI lineage: Eukaryota > Metazoa > Chordata > Actinopteri > Kurtiformes > Apogonidae > Sphaeramia > Sphaeramia orbicularis. The sequence continues at coordinate 21,427,722 of NC_043960.1, forward strand.
CCATCTCTGTAGCCATGACCTGAGCCGGGTCATTAGGTGGAAGTTGGACAGGTGTGGGAGATGCATGAACAGTGAGGGGTGGGGGGGTTTGTTGATGGATGGGGCTATGCTCAGGGGTCGGAGCCCAGGAGACAGATAATGGGAGGCCAAACTCAGAGCCTTCAGGAGTTGTCTTGAGGGAGCTGCTGCTGCCCCTCCCTGAATCTGGTGCTGATGGATTAATCTTCTTCATTTTTTGTTCTGCAAAGCTGGTCATCTTCACTGCTGAAGGAGATTTGCTCTGATTACTTGGGCTAGGGCTTGGTGTGTCCATATCCAGGTCCATGTTCACAGAGCAGTCTTTCAGAGAGGAATCTTCATCCAGCATGTCTTCTGTTCGTATGTGGATGCCAGTGTCCACCTCTGTAGTGTCTGTGGTGCTCAGAGGCCCTTTGGAGTCTAACTCTGACACTGGTTCCAAGCTACCACTAGCCCCATGGTGCTGACTGTGCAGGAAGAATCCATTGTTGATGCCCTCCACTGGTGGCCTGCTGGGGCTGTGGATTATCTGGAGAGCCTCCTCCATTGAGGGAGCTGTTACCATCATGCTCCCGTGTCCATTGGGAAAGGCCCGCCTGCCAGGTTCCATGCCAGCTAAGCTATCTGGGCACCCTTCCTCCTCAATACCGACACTTTGGCCATTAACTGGCTGGAATGATAGGTTGCGCTTCATTCCACGAGGAAGGTGGTGGACTTTAAAACCTGAACCATCATCAGTGCTGACAGACCTGACCATGCCTCGTGTTGAGGTAAAAGAAGCAGGAGCAGGGTCCTCCTTGTCAAAAGGGATGTCAAAAGACACTCCATAAGGCCCAGACCTGAGAAGACAAATGAGAAATTACAATAAATCAATACAGCTTGAACTGCTACACAAGTTCTTCTGAATTAGATTTATGAAATAACTAGACTGACTGAAAGTACTCTGTTGAATAATATTGTGCTAAGTAATATTTGAGCGCTACCAACTTTGAGACTCCTTTGCTGTGTGAAACAACAGCAACAGTCTCTAAGCTAGCAACAAACAAACATAAAATGTCATTTTCAGATTTTTTGAGCAATAACGTAGCCCTGCTGAGAGGCTTTTCTTGCAATGCCAAAATGAAAGGCTAAAATGGCTATCAGACTCTCCTGTATTACTAACCTTTTCTCTTTGGGCCAAGTACCGAGGTTGCCATCAACAAAGGACATTGAGGTTGACCTCTTCATCTCTCCTGGAAAAAACAAGTCAACAACATTCTAGTCTAACAAATCTCAAACATTTTTCTAAAGTTAAATATTCTTAGTATAGTCTTTAGGATACTCAACAGGAAATGACTACTTTTTAGATAAATAAATTAAATATGTAAAATAATAAGTAAAGAACTCACCTGAGTTCCGAGGTTGGGGTCGAAGGGGTAAACTACAGTGACGAAAAGAAATGAAAGACGTGTTATAAATCCAAATATATATTCCTTGTACCTTCTTCAGCCTTTGCTCATCTAGACAAGGGTTGTTAATGGCCAGTTCATGTGCATCAGGTTTCCTTTGACTACAGTATAAATGATAACATTTCACATTGAAAGAAATAATGGGCGCATTAATGTGACAAACCTGGGTCTTTCTGGACTTGGAGGTCTTTCCATGAAGCTCCGTTTGGTTGCCTTGGAGATGGGGACAGCTGGTATACTCTTCAACAATGATGAGGGATCTGTAGTCAAAGGAATAATCAGTCTTTGCTTCTCAAGAAATCATTACAGTCTCCCATGATGTCCAGATGTAGCACTATTAATTGTACATCGAGCACAATCTTAAAATTATAGATTTCAAAATGTACCTGTGCCTTCACTGTCCAGACTTCTTGGTTTCACAAAAGACGGCTTCACCACCTCAAACCACCAAAACAGCTCTGCCATGAACACCAGGTAATTATTCTGTGAAAAAATGAAAACAAATCCGGATAACAAGATATCACTCAGCCCACTGATATCTTAACAGTTTATAATACTATAAAGAACAAGTGCTTTATGTGGTTACATTCACACCATTACCTGCCAATTCTTCCATTTCACCAGCAGGTGTCTCTGTTAAACCTTACAGTTAACCTATGGTCATTGGTATTACTTGTAGTATCTTCCTCTCTCTATATATAAATAATGGATAAATTCTACTCCATTTCAGAAATGGTTAAACCTTAGTCTCTTAGGTAGGGGTATAAAGAAGGTTAAGTATAAAGAAATTTATGATTATCCATATCACCATTTTTGCAATTTCAAGTTGAATGAAAATGAGTCTTTTGCTATTGTTACTATTAAATAACAATAATTATTGTCTTAGATATCCTCATGTAACCAGCATCCCAACATCATGGATTGTCCCAGCTTGGATAAGCTAATTTTAATTTACGTAACACTGCCAATAGTACCTACAGTAGTAGAAGAGTGATTAGGGCATTAACCTCATTTAGAAAATAGAGGTCAGCTATTTATTTTCGTTCTCAATCACCAGGATGCAACAGACCAGCCAACTTACGAATTAGATTGGCTGGGTAATGAAGTTGGGTTTTACACCAGCCAGATCATGTCTATGTGAGAATCAGGTCAAAGGAAAAGTAAGCAGGCTCTGAAAGGCCATTCCCTTTTTTTTTCAAACAACAGAAATGTGAAGCTATAAATAATGGGTAAAGCTGTGTGAAAAAACAGCCTTGAATTGACATTGCACTGAAACCCCACATGACTGAACTGGCATGGATGACAAATTTTCTATTGTTCTCCAGTTTGCTATTATACAAAACATCTTTTGTTTTAAGTCTAAAAACATAACATTTTAATGAAATCAGATCTATATAAGTTTACTGTCATTATTGAAACAAGGCAGATAAACTCAGCTTCCAATCAAAACTGTACAGAGCCCCAGGAAATTCCCCCATTTTCTCATGATTCTGTCATAACTCAACTGCTGATCCAAAATTAGAGTTTTTGCATCAAACATGCTCTCTTCCACTCAAGTGTTAGCATGCACACACATAAAGTACATATATATGCAAAATGAGTGCACTGAAGCAGGAACGACCTTGAGGAAACACGCCCCTTCCCCGCCTACAGCCCCCGGTTTCCAGACAAAGACAATGCTGCATGGCTCAGCTCTAAAGACACCTGATTCACCTCATCAGCAACATTTCGTCCTACATGGCACACCCCATCACACACACACACACACACACACACACACACACGCACACACACACACACACACACTGTACATACAGTACACCCTGCACCTTCTCCAACTGCATCCCAGAGCTCACCGGGAGGGGCAGAAGCAATTAACACCACTTCCAGTAGTTTCCTTTGGGTGTTACTGCAGCATTTCTGAGGTTTTTTATCTTACATGCTAGTGTGGCAAACCTCACAAGTCCGAAAAGCTCTACTGTCTGACATGTACTGGATGTGAGATACCGCAACGCACGTGGTTAACAAGGTAGTTAACAGAATGCAGAGCCATTATCATATTTCTTTCACACTGAACAGCTGCTTCCTCCAGCTTTTAATTTTATTCATCTCTTCACCAAGTGCTAAAGCTAAAGACATTTACCCTTATTATCATTCTGAAAAGAAATACAATTCAACACAAAATTACTACACAATTACATTTACACATATCAGCTTGTAAAGTTATTAAAAAATTAAGAAAGAATGAAAAATACTCAAAAGACTAACCTCTTGTCGTGTATCCAACCAAAGCAGGTGGCAAAAACCCAACCTGTCTCCTCTGTTTCTCTGTGTCGTCTGACCACTACTGACACACCAGGTGCCAGGGTTATCAGGCAATAAAACCAGTCAGCAGTGACACAAACAAACACAAATCCCCACCGGGCTTCTGCCATGCCACACCACACCACACCACGACTGCACCGGCACTGACTGGCATCACCACCCTGTGGGCTACCAGGTCTGCAGTGTTGCCAGATCTGGGTGTTTGGAGATTCGAAGGATGAAAACAGGAACCTGATTGGTGATTAATGGAACAGAGCTCGGGGTTGAGTGGATTGAGTGGGGTGGGGGGGAGCTAATCCACTCTGGAGAAATGGGCACAAATAGCCCCCTCGCTCCCTCCCTCCTGAGGACAGAGCATGTGTGGTGCACATGCACACACTTAGCTGTAATACCATTTAAATGCATGACTGAATATATGCATGAACATGAATACAACAGGTCATAAACATAAATACACTGCAAATGACTGAGAATTCATTCAGCTCAGGTAGATGCAAGACATAAATGCACACTCTCTGAGCATTTACAGGGCATTAATGTCAACAATCACTCAGCCATGGGGTTGATTAAGGTATCTAAGTCCAGCAGACAGACAGACTCACTCCAATCTGGAAAACCCTCCCTCATGTCTTATTGCCAAGTGTTTAAGGCTGTCCAGAGAAGCCTGCTGAAAATGTAGTAGTAGTATTTCTTAATAGAAGAATGGACTTCCAAGCTGAAATGTCTACAAGTGTTGACATAGTGTAGACAACTCTAAAAACACCAAATCCTAACTTGAACCACAAGCCACAACCACAGAAAAAGTGCTAATTTTTTGGAATTATTTCATGATGTATTCTGTGTCCCAAGGTTTGCCAACTCATACCTCACACTGAGACAAACTGCTGATACCAAATACTCAGTTTGTAGACAAATGATTAACTAACTGAGAGCCATGTTGAAGAAGAGTTACTGCATAAAATTAAGAGTGCTAATTTCCCTCCTTGGGGCAACCTCAGCACAAAAACCTCCTGGAAGCAGAAAATGCTGGCAAAAACCCACTACTAGTGAATTTCATCTTCCTCTCTTGGACCCACAGATGGTAATTTAGATGTGGTGTGAATTAATTAAATGAAGAGACAGTAAATGGGAGTGCATTGACATGATTTACAAGCTGTGTATCCATTAAGAAAGAATGGCTGTAGGTAATGTATGTGTTCTATAGATTTGGGGGTTGGGGTCTAGTCTAGTCTACTTCGTAATACCACTCTGCTAGATCATTTTTTCTTTCTGTTTTTTTCTTGACGCTTATAAACTTTACATTAAAATATGCTTTTGTAAAGGAGATTTTTAACCTCAATAAGTCCTTCCTGGTTAAAAACAAGTGACTAAGCTTTTTTTTTTAATGTTGATGTTGTATTAGAAACCCATATGGCACATAAATAATTAGATAAGAAATGGAAATTCCCTGCATATACCTATTTCTGTGTGTGAGTACATGCTTTAGCAGCTAGCATGCCTAAACACACCCCCGAGTTCCCCAAAGATGCTTTCCTTTTTTTCTCATTTAGCCTCTTTCATCTCATCTCTAATTGTTTCCCTTCCTCTGCTAGTGGAGTCTCATTGCTCCTCCTTGTCTCTTCTCTCCCTTTTCCATTTTATTCCACATCAACACCTCTCTCTTTCTCCCCTCCCTGCTCATGTCTCGGTGCAATCTCCGTAAAAAGGTCTCTATTAGTATGTTAGGGCCACAACATACAGCTACTCAGGGCGTGACCGCCTGGAAAAGTGGGTCAAGGTTACTGAATCTTAACTGGTTCTGTATGCAGTCCTGGGTGTGCTGCTGCTTTCACCTCTGAGGCAATAAGTGCACTGCTGGGATTTTTTTTATCCCTCATGAAATCAGTGTCAGCAAAAGACCAATACAAGATTCAGTTAGTGTTTTTTATGCAGTGTGTTAGTCAATGTGGGAGAACTTTAACCCCAAAATTAGCATACATTAAAATGCTCCTTGAAGGTATTATATTATTATAGTTTCAGTACATATATTAATATTTCTGCCGCTGTTACCTGAATTTTTCTTTTTTTTTTTTACTTTCTGCAGCTTTAAACTGTTTAGTGGGTACATTCATTGACTGTGGTTTTTCTTGTGTTGCACATGACAAGATATGCCTTATTAAGGTTTAGAATGGTTTGTATTATGATTTTGTATATATCTACCATGAGCTTTAAGAAAATCCATCTACTTTTTTCAGCTTATTCAACTTATTTGTTTCTTGAAATGCTCTCAGCAGCAAAGGGGAAGTCCTTTACAAACTGAAACTGACAAGTACAAGCAACTACAGGCATTTCAGGTGGTGTGAATGGCAGTGCTGAGTCCGTGTTGATGTGTGCTGAGGACAACTGTCCTGTTTTGCCGAGGTGGCAGACAATCAGAGTCAAACTCACTCAGACATGTCTACTTTTTTTGTTGTTGTTGTTTTTTACGACATATGCAGCTTTCGAACACAATGAGATGCATCCTCCAGGGATAACCGCAAACACACAGTCGGGACGCATAATTACAAGGTACCAAACAAATACTGGTGGATTTTGTTGTGTTTAATAGAATAAAGGGACGGGCTGTTTTGGGATTTTGTGGGAACTGTGGACTCGAGTAACCATGATGGAGTCTTAATTTGAAAGGTTTTTCCTTGCCATGTATTTATGAACATAAAGCAACTAACCAAGAAAACAGAACCAAAAATATATATCTTTTATAGTCAGCATGTCTTTTATAGACATGGTTAAACAAATGTCTGTCTGTAAATGAGAGTGCATATAAATACATATGAGTCCCATGCATATATACATATTTGTGAAGATTTATTTTACATGACTCTCAGTATATCATTACATGCTGTATTTCATCAAAAACAAAAGATAAGGGAGGCACAGTGGGGGTTAAAATAATATGCCATAGAGGTAAAATGTCCATATTTGAATGTCTAGATATTTTGATCACCAGTCACATCACACAGCAGCAAACATACACAGAGTATCACATGGATACTTGAAGAGAAGAGTGGAAATGACCAGAGGATAGTAGAACATGTAATCTGAGAAGGAGTGAGTCAGTGACAGACAGGTAAAGACAATAAATGACTGGAATGAGTAAGTAAAGGCAAAGTCAGAGTATATGAGAGAAACTATAACAAAGACCCACAGTTTCTGTAACAAATAAAAAAAGACACAGAAGGAAAAAAGAACGGAAGCTTTAAGTCAGTATGTCAAAGATTGAAATTATAGAGGTAAGTGAGGTAGGGAGGAAAAGAAAACTATATAGGGAAATAAAAGACAGTAAAAGAATACAAAAAAAAACAGGCAGACATGTTAGAAGAACAGGGTAAGTGGAGCTCTCCGGGCTTGCGGTGGGTGAAGACAGATAGTTTGGATTGAATGATTTTTCCACAGCATGACTCACCGCACTGGCCTACAGAGCTGCCCATTTCTCCAGTTTCATTTACCACACCATCTGCTTTTCTAATTTGTTTTTGTCCGATCACTCATGAATGAATTCTGGCTGAAATAACAGGATTTGCGCATTTTCTTAATACAAATCATGCCAATTGCATATGTTCAACTAAACATTCTGATTTGTTAAAAACTGGGCCTTATAGTCTTGGAAGAGAGACTGCTTTTTTTTCTGTTGACACATCCACTTGGGGCACAGTTTTAACAAGTTCAGCAGTTGAAATTGTGACAGATATTGCTCCAAGACTCTAACAACTATAATGTGCTGTAAAAGCAATTTCATGGCAGAGAATTGGTTTCTATAGAGAACCTCTCAACACTGGGTTTCTATTAGGACCCCAGTTTTTATAAGCTTCACTCATTCAATGTCTCTAAATATAGGGTTTTCTAGCCTGCACAAACACACATTTTCACTTAAGACTAGGGTTTCCGAGTATCACTACTGATGTCCTGCAGCATTTAGAGTCAAGCAGCAACCATCTTACTTTAGAAACAAACCTTAACAATTTCAAGTAAAACGCAGTTGAGCTGAGCTGTACCTTGATAGTGGAGGAGGCGTAGAGCATGTCTTCTAGCGTGAAGTGGCAGCAGTTGTTTAGGTTGTCTTTGCAGAAGTCCTGAATGAGCTGCAGATTATACAGCCGATCAGCCAGCGACATATTGTCCTTCAGACAGACATCTAAAAGGGCAGAGGGAGCCATCGGGCATCAGTGTGGTGTTAGGATAAATGACCGATGCTTCTGGTGGTATCTCCCACCTCAGTGGTTTTTACTGTGCTGAGGGTATGTAACTAATGTCGGGCAATGCAAAGTGTCTCCATGTTAAAAAGTGAATGGTCTCTGAATGTATGACCAATCAGGACAGTGAACTGAAGGTCATAAATCCATTAGTGGGTGCTACTGTGTGCTAAATAGTCTGCAAACAGTAAACAATGTGGACTGATTGGCCTTTTCAGTGATGTGTTTATTTTAGCTCAGTGCTTTTGTGTGTATGTGTCAGTCCTCTTATCAACACACTTCATCAATGAAGTGATGTTATTATGGTTATCTGCTTGTGAATGGCCTTTTTATGGTGATCAAACCATTTACACATCAGTGCCTCATACACTCTACCAAAAGGTTTAACGACTTTAAAACATCTATGTGCCTTTGCGTTTATCACAGCTTCAGTTAGTACTGTTTGAAGGTCTGTAGCACTGCATTATGTAATAACGGCACAATATGTAATAATGTAATAATTTTTCACCTCATTATGTAATAACGCCGCATTTTATAATAGCATGCTGCATTTTATAAAAAAATTCTTGGACGCATTTTGTGATAAACTTTGCCACATTTTGTAATAACATATTACATATTGCAAGAGTTATTACAAAATGTGGGTGTAGAACTTTTTTAAAGGAAATGTAATGATTTGGCGCATTATGTAATAACTCATCAAAATTGATGCCTTGATTGAAAAAAATCATCATACTAGCAAAACAACAGCATTCCATCTTAATTAGAATTTATTTTAAAAAAAATAGTAGGATGTTTCATTGGTCAAAGCTAAATCAAATGTAACTGTATTCACTCTAATGGAGAATATGTTTGCAAGCTAGAGACAAAAGCGGCACTAATTAAGTATTACTGACAAGAAAATTACCGGTGCACTGACATTTGGAAGGCGCAATACATAATAAGTTATTACAAAATGCAGCAAAGTTTATTACAAAATGTGTTCAAGAATTTTATTACAAAAAGCGTTGTTATTACACAGTGAGGTGAAAAATTATTACATTATTACATATTGCACTGTTATTACATAATGCGGCACTACAGGGCCAGAAGGTTTTGTCCCATATCTGTATTTTAAATATGTTGTAATTCACAAAATAAAGGCTCACAAAAATATTTCAGCAACCAAATGTGTTTCATTCAACAGAGATCTTAATCTTCTGATAAAACATGCTCATCTCTGATGTAGTAGGTTCCAGAATCTGCATATATCAATCATCAAATTTTCACAATTTTTGTAATTTCTTTTAACTAGAGCCCCCACCCACCATCACCCCCTTTACTTACCATCTAGTGATAGCAGCTGAGGGCAGTAGAAGTGCAGCAGTGCTCCCAGAGCAGAGCCATCAGTGCTGTCTTTCAGCAAATTGTCCACTGGAGGGATCCAGGGAACTGGCTGAGTCGAAGCCTGCTCCTTCCTATAGCGAGCCTGTATAATATAAAATTAGCATGAAATACAAGCTCACGACTACAGTGACCAGACTTGTTTATATTTTCTATAGTAAATATGATTATAAAATTGGTCATGTACAGTATAAGAGCGCAGCTGCCTCAGCAAATGTCTGTTACTCTTTAACAGCTGCAAACACTTAAACCAAGGCTTCATTAGATTCACATGAATGGAAATGAACGGTTCTGGAGTATTACAGCAAACTATTTACTATAGGAAAGAAACCACTGACAGTGAGCCTAGTGAGAAGGAACAAAGCTTCTCTAGTAGTCAACACTATATTAATCATTATTTTTGTAAACATTGTTTATTATTATGAAGAGGCCCAGTGGCATTAATACACAGATTCCTAAATACATGACTATCTGTTAAAAATGCAGAATTTTAGGTCTAATGTGGGAACTGGCAGAGGGATGCTGAACTATTTCATGCCAAGAGCTTGAAGACTCTTTGAATTTAACTTTTAATAAATATGAATCATGTTTTCGTTTTGGTTAATCCTCTGGGACCCCTCCAGTGATCCCCTTGAGCTGGCTCATTTCGCTCAGGTCTTGCAAAATACCACACACAAAATAACATGTTGGAAATTCACGTATCAAATACACTACACCCTGCATTTACTAAAAACACGATCTTATGTACCAGTTAACAGAGACTGCAGAGAATGATAAAGTAAAAGTGATGCAAAAAGTCATGTGTTCTATTGCTTGACTGGACTGGCACATAATTACAGTTCTGTCAAATCTCATTAACACAGAACAATGAATCATACCATTAAAAGCAAATCTGTTTAGTGACAACTTCAGTAATAAGTTTATGCACATGTGTCATGAACAGATGGCAATGAAGACAAAGACACAAGAGGTGGAGGAGACGGTCACTATGGATACACAGATGAAGGCAGAAGCATTTATTAGTTGACTTACAGGCACAAGCTTCATGTACCACTTGGTTGGAGACTGCGACATCACAGCAAAAGAAAACCAGACAACAAAGAAATACATTATATTAAGAGTTAGTAATGAGATTTGCGGAACAATACAAGACAGGACAGTTTAAAAGCAGCAAGGAAAAGCATTTGCATTGTTATTAAGAGTGCGGAAAAAGCAGCCTACGCAAATCCTGTCACCTAGAAACTGTGACGTGATGATTTTAGTCCAAATATCAGCTAGTTTGTAGTTCTAAAACAAAATGACATAATAACTTAAAGAAGTGATATTTAGCTTTTTTATTATTTATTTATTTATTTATTTATTTTAATGGAATTATGCATTTTAAAACATTTCCCTGTGGTCTACATAAACTGTAAATGCTATGCATGGGGTCTGCATACTTCATTAACTAAACTCCACAGGTCCATCTTTAACCCTATTTCTGAGTAATGACACCAGAAAGGTCGTTTTGAGTGCTGGCCCTTTAAATGCACATGAGCCACTTCACACCCCACCCCCTCTAGGTTGTTTGCTATGCTGCTCTGTCCCATTCAACCAACAACTGAATATTTTTTAAGTAATCAGCTCAAAGTTTGGACATATTTTTTGTATGGACTACAACCACTGCTGCTGATAAACAATTACGGCGTACTCTGTGAAATGTTCGTCGGAAGTCTTGACCTTATATGTGCAAATGTTGTGATGTAACTAGTTATAGACGTAACAAATTAAGCAGGAATTAAAACGGTTGTAGAAATCCACTTGATTTTTGAATATAAAAATAGCTTTGCAGCACCTGGAGGGTTCAAATTCAAACTTTTTGAACTGTTAGGGTCCAAATACACAAATAAATGTACCAAAGACTAATAAAAGTGGGTTTAGCAAAATATTACCCCTTTAATTCATTCATGATTATGTACAGTAGTTACATTTTGACAGGGACAGTATCTTTACTGTCTTTACTTTAAAGTCGATTCAAGACCTAAATCCACAAACAACAATAAAACAAACAGGGAGGTCTTTTCGTATGACTAATCCATATTCCTCTCTGTGTAGTTCTAGCATTTAATACAGTGTTGGTTCAAACTCCTGTCCTGTCCATCAATACCCGTGAACCCATGTCTCTACATTTTGTTCGAGCATCCTCCTCACAGCCCATAAATCCTCTAAATTTTCACTGCTCATGTGTTAAAACAATCACACTAGCCGACTGTCAGCTTGCACTGACTATGTAAGCTGATTCCAAAAAAGGAGAAGCTGGCCTCAGTTAATAGTTAATTCCCAAAGCATCAAAGAATAAAGGGCAAGTGGCACGCAAAGTGTCATGGCAAGTGTTTGACTTCAAAGAAAATCTACGACTTCAAGAAAATACAGCTACTCTGTACTAAAACCTCTAAAATAAATAATAAAAGTAGAGGATAAAACAATCAATCACAGTTTACGTGGTTTACTAAGAATTACAGTAGCATCACAGCTCTATAAATGGTAAATTTGTCAGTAGAAAAGTCTAAAGCTACCAGAGGAACAAATCTGATGTAACCTCATTTACACAATATCCACTAAAGAGATTTTTTTTCATTTAAAAAGCAACTGCATTACACAACCTTGACTCAAAAAGAGCAGCACACTACTATATTAAATGGTAGCAATTTCAGCAATTTACCTGCTTTATTTTAAGTATTTATCATTAGCTTCTACAAGAAATTAACCTGCATGCCACTTAAGTGTGTTAAGTTGAAAAAAGGCCAATATTTAGTAATAATACAAACATGGCCGTGGCTCAGGAGGTAGAGCGGGTTGTCCAATAACCAAAGTTATTGGAGGTTCCAATCCCACTCTCTCCTAGTCATGTGCCGTTGTGTCCTTGGGCAAGACACTTCACCCACTTTGCCTCCAGTGTCACTCACACTGGCGTATGAATGTTTGGTGGTGGTCGGAGGGGCTGTTTGGTGCGAAATGGCAGCCACGCTTCTGTTAGCCTGCCATAGGGCAGCTGTGGATACAAAGGCAGTTTACCACCACCAGAGAGTGAATAAATAATGGATCAATAATGTAAAGTGTAAAGCTTTGGGTGCCTTGAAAAGTGCTATAGAAATCTAATCCATTATTATTTATATAAATAGTATTAATAGGCAAAAAGCGCATAGGACAGCACGCTTTCATGTCCTCTCTCTAGGCTGAGAGGAAACAAAGCTGAGTCGACCTTGTAAAGTCAATGCTGACAGAGGACATGTTAGACATTTGGCTGGCAGAAGGAGAATATGACAGGAGAGACAGAGCAGAGGATAATGAGTCTTCGGTTTGCAAAAATATCACTGCAAGTGGAGTGTGATGCACAGATTTATCTCAGAATGTTGCATATCTGGAAACTAATCAAATTAATCTCCAGATTGTTTTTTTTTCAGTGAGTTAGATGGAAATTGAGTGTTTTTGTAGAAAAAAATGGATCAGACAATTTCTTAACTTCGTATATGTCTTGACTGGTTCTTTAGCCAAAACTATGTAAAGTCAAATTTCTAATCATTCTCACTATTACTATAAATTTGCTTTTAATGCAAACCTACTGTCAGGAGTAATAGGAAAATTCCTTCAAATGACATGTCAACTTTGTAATGCTTTCAGTCTCGTAAGCACCAAAAATCCTGCTGCCCCATTTGAGACTAAAGACTGGAGTGATAGTTTAAGACTTTGGGCTAAGTAGGGTCAAATGGTCCTAGTCTTAAATCTGTTAAGACCACCAATCCAACCCCTGGGGAGAGGTAGGCCCTCATCTGCAACGTCCTCATATATGAGTCAGGGTACACACACACACACACACACACACACACACACACACACACACACACAGTCTCATATTATATCCATGTCTATGAACACACATGCACGCAACCAATCACTACTTCAATCATCCTGTGTGTTTCCCCTTTTCCATCAAAGTTCATCCTTCAAAGCCAGACATGTCTGATCGAGCAGCAGCTCAGCTTTTGGCACGTAAAAGGATTAGTCCTCTGCTCTCTGTCCTGATGTTGCCTTAGCAGCTGCCCCCCCGCCTACAGCTTTTTACCCACTATCACCTCTGAGTACAGTACTGTTAAAATAGAAAACTGTAGCTTAGGTGAGTGCATGAGAGATGCCCTGTGAGGGTATGAGTTTGTGCTGTCTGACTGAGACAGAGGCAGCCTGCGTGACTCACACTGCAGTCATACTGCAAAGACAGAAGAGGGGGGGGTTTGGCAGGAAGGTGGGGGGCTTGATAGAACAATGGTAGAGGAAGATAGATGGAGCTTCTCAACATCAGCATAAACAGCAGTATACTATTTTTCTGCATGTTGTTGCAGATTGAGTGACTTTGTTTCCCTCTGTTTTTTTTTTATCTGTGCAAAAATACAGCCCCTACATCTGTTCTCTTCATCTTCAAGTAATTTGTCACCTTGTTGTGGTTAATTTGTGTAGCTGAGAGTCTCATCTAATTAACTGGGATTGAGCTAATCAATTATGTATAAAGATAGGTACTGAAAAGTGGACAGAGTAATTGTAATTGTAATGATTTTAGGCATTAGTCTGGGTAACACAAAAGTGAGATCCTCAAAGAACAGTGATATATACTGGCTATGAAAAAAGGCACGTTTTTAAACCTTTGTTGGCAGAAAAATTTATGTATTTGGGTCTAACTGCAGGTCGTGGAAAATGGTATTTTGCTGACAATGTAGATATGAACCTCCTGACAACAGAAGTAACACATATGAGCTGAAAAACATTAAGACATGTAGCATACATGATTCACCAAAGAATATATATAAACTGAAACATTGAAGGAGGTAAAGCAAAAGATAAATGGATAAAGCCAAGGGATAACTGCTGTGCATTCATTGGACTGAGATGCTCAGTGTTTGCCTTGAAATACAGCAAGCAATTGTTATGCAACGTGTCTTGTATGAGACAGCAGGACCTTGAAGTTTGACAAATACGGTTCAGAAAATTACTCAAAAATTGCCCAGTAGTTTTTAAAATGCTCCCACACAGTTCATTATTTTAATTGGTTATCAATCTGTATCAATTCTGTGTCAAATCTCATGTTTTATACAATTATTTGATACCTGAGAGCTGAAAGAAACAGATATCTAATCTGTTTCAGCAGTTGCAGACAACAGAAAATGCTAAATTGTAAATCTGCATCATTCAATAGCTGTGACTTTTGCCACAGTTCAGACTGGAGCAATGTCAGCCACAAGCAAAAGAGGGAGACAGTCACCATGAGAACACACATACACCAATCCATGTGAGCCACCCCGAGGTCACGGGTGATGTTACTGATGGGCCAACTCTCGGGCTTGGGGGCCAAACAAACGGATGTGTTAACACATACACCGTGAGCAAACATGGCTGCGCATGTGATACACCAGGTGGACTTCAGTGCAAAGAGTTGAAACACAGACATTTGGTTTAAAAATGTCAAATCTGCACATTAGAGGATGCGATGTCGGATAGTTTTGATGCAACTTCAATAGTTTATAGAGTGTGTGTGTCACCCTGTGTGAGCGACAGCTGAGGCATGCAGTGCTGCGTCTGCACACTGACTGGTCAGATCAGCATCAAACCCAGTGGAAGTCTGCACAGTGTACAACCACACTGCAGTGCTCCATTTCAACTCTCTGTAGGCTAAACCGCATGGGACAGGATTGTTGTGATATTTTCCGCTCAGTAAATTTTGCAACTCACTAAACATCTCTCCAAAGTAGTGCCACAGACAATGCGTCATAGTGTGTTACCTTATAAATGCTGTGACTGAAAGAATGTAGAGTTGAGTAAAGATCAAAGCTAGGACATGTTCCAATATGGGAAACAGAAGAGAGCAGAGATCAAACTGGTACAGTTTTGAGTTTAAGGGTCTCCTGTAAAACCCTAAACCAACATAAGTGAGGTGAGAAACAGTGAAGTACGATGGATAAGGATAAACGACATATGAAAACATTGCTCCTCTTTCTCCACTCTCTGATTATTAATCTGCTGTACGGGACAGGTTATGGTTTCCACAGCAACTCTGGCCACAATATCAGATGAAGTTTGACCTGCGTCTCACAACAAAGCCATAAAAATAACAGTTATTACATTCTGATAACAAAATGGTTAGGGCACTTCCAATTAATATTGTCATTTCTTCCTTGGTAGTAGTGCTTACTCTTTTCCTGTCTATATCTACACTGTAACTATGCAGGAAAGACAAAATATTCTGAAAGAGATGAACTTAGATTTACCATTGTAGAGTATTTGATGAGTTTGAAATCATTTTATGTCTGCGAGAGAGGGAATGCATTATTTAGGGCTTGTGTGAATGATTCAAGACACACACTACTCCAGTTACTCATATACATAATGCAGGGTTACACATAAACACCCAGGCCACAGCAGCCTGTCTTATGGCATTAGGAAACTACTGCTGATATTGTAGATAGTTATATAACAGAAATGGACTGCAGGCTGAACCCTGAACGTGAATGACCCTGCACTAAACAGCTGCTGGTTTAATTAGACTCTAGAGCGGTGATATGGTGGTTAACACACAAACCAAGGGAGTGAATCTTGTAAAGTCGTCAGGGTAGATAGAAAAAGGTTTTGATCTTAATTTGTTACGCTTTCAAGGATGAGGCTTGGTGTGCTCCATTTATCTCACTCAACAAGTAAAGATTATTTTCCAGCTTGGGCTCAAACAAATAGGAGTGGGATTTTATTTCAGTGATAGATGGGTTTAACTGGCTTAAAAACCTGTTGACGAAAGCGGCCCCACATTTGATAGTGACACGGGACAAACAACTGTCAGTCAAAAAGAGAATTCCGTGATAAATCCCTTAAGTGGAGCTAAGGATTTCACTTAGCTTGCTTGGAACTGTCAATCAAATCCACAACATCTGTATCATCATATGTAAGTGAAGAGCATCTGTTGTCAGAGGGGAACTTTGGAGGACAGGACTTTCACCCACCCGAGGACTCCCAGCAGGCTCGACGCTCTGACTCTCCTTCTTCTTTTGCTCCTGAGTCACAATGTCTTTCAGATACTCGTTCACCTATGAGAGGAAGGACAAACACTGAGTAAGATTCACTTACCCAGAATCAGCTGCACATTTGTAGACACGTCAATGGTTAACATTAAAAGAAACTGAAGGAAAATGATACAAATGAGAAGAATGATGATGTTGTATGAAGTCCATATTTATTTTTTTGAATTTTTTTAAAACTCTGCCTACTTGATTAATTTCAAGCGCTAACCCATAAAGACCCAAACAGCTACCAGCATCCAAAAGCATCACCTAATCTAAAATGTTTAATAACTTCTGAACAACTGACCTGTCAATACATGTAAATACTTGGTGTAAAATACAATTTATCATCTTTTCATGGTCATCAGATATGACCCATTTGGACATTCAGAGGCTCCGTAGCGAGCATGGAAACACCTGCATCTTCTACAATATTGATTCACCAGTAAAACACATGAAGTTTGATCAATGACAGTGGATGGACGCACTTGTTTTATGTTCAGTTAAGTATAAATTTTAATGGAAGTAGTTTTTTCTTCAGTTTTCTGTTTTTATATCATAACCTTCAACTTTAATCTGCGATTTTATGAACATCTACAAGATCATTAAATTAAATATAGGAAAATACATGATTTTCAATGAAAAAAGCAAAATACAGAGGAAAATATAATGATAAATGGTGATAAATCACTTAAAGAAAGGTTAAATAGAGACGAAAAATCATTTGGAAACTGCAACAAAAATAACACTGCTTCTTTATGGGTTAATGTAGTGTTTTCTTCTGTTATTCTCTTGTGATTAACACAAATCAAAGTTCAACACATCCTACTCCATGGACAATCCTTTCTTGAAGTTAATGTAATCAGATCTAATCTAACTAAATCCTGCACTTTGGA
The DNA here is from genome assembly GCF_902148855.1 of Sphaeramia orbicularis. Classification (NCBI taxonomy): domain Eukaryota; kingdom Metazoa; phylum Chordata; class Actinopteri; order Kurtiformes; family Apogonidae; genus Sphaeramia; species Sphaeramia orbicularis. The sequence goes on from NC_043960.1 coordinate 21,445,094, forward strand.
CAACTTAACATGCCCTCTCAAGTTCATATAGATCAAGTTAAAGATGGCATTGCTTGTTAAAGCTGATGAATTTTGGACCTTTGGAAGGCAAGAGGGCCCCAACAGTGAGCCATATGTCCAAGCAGCAGGACTCCATGACCACATCTCTTTAAACTATTATTACACTATGTGTGTGTGTGTGTGTGTGTGTGTGTGTGTGTGCCCTTTTTCTTAACTAAATATAAAAAACCTGGTTCCACAGTCACATTGTGGAGACACAATTACACTGTGGAGACATAAAGCTAATCTACACAATACAAATTCCTCTCAAAGGTTAAGGTTTGTCTTTTTGTAAGTTAAGCTTAACGTCATGTTTAAGGTTTATGCATGTTGCGGTTATGTTTAAGATTAGGGTATTTCTTCATAAAATTAATATAAGTGAATGGAAAGTCCCTTTAAAGCATTAAAGCCTGACATGTGTGTTAAGCTCAGACTTGGCTGCAATTCCTACCAGAAGAATGTAAACAAACTGGGCGCTCTAGTACTGTACTGCACATCCTGCATTCAGCTGTTCGCTGCAGTACACTACTTCGTCCAGTACTACATACAGTACTGCATACAACACCTGCAGGTTCATAGGACATTAAGCTGCATTTGCTGACGTAAATGTACTGTACAGATACTGCATGGAATGTTTTAGACGTTGCACGTTTTTCCTTGTAGCTACTGTTAATCATCTTATCAGGACTAGACACACACACACACTAGACTAGAACCACACTACCCAAACTAACTCCCCCTTTTATTGACTTGTATGTCCAAATTTTCTTCTAGATAATGTTTCTGTGTTGTGCTGTCATACTCTGGCTGTAACATATCTCATTTTTGCACTCTAAGTACAAAATTTTTAAGGCTTAAAGTGTAATGTATTTCACGTCAAGATAGAAATCATAAGGCAAGATGAAACTTTCATTTCACTTCATCATGTTCTCAAGATTCCTGTTTCCTTATATAACAAGCCAACACACCAGATGTACAAGATACACGTAACACAAATATGGTATTAATAACACACTGTTTCAGGGCAGTGAAACTAGAAAAAGGAGGATAACTTTTCTTGTGCTGTGAGTTCACCTGTACACGTCATACAGACACAACACTGCCAATGTGTAACAGCTTTGCTGGTATTTTGTGACAGAAATTTCTGAAACTCTACTATGGAACTCAGGCTTTCAGCAAGAAAATATTAAGTTGTTCAGAGACTACATGACTACCTTCTGCTAACATAGGCTACGTTCAGACAGCAGGTCTTAATGCATAATTCGGATTTTTTGGTGAAATCCGATTTTTTTGTGTACTCGTTTATATCACACATTAAATGCGACTTCTGTTAGTTTTGAGTATGAAGTGAATGTGACCCTGAAGTGACCCGCATGTGCAAAAGAGATCCTGATGTAATATGTGACTATGCAGGCACGCATTGAGTTTACAGATGTGACACTCCTGGGATGCAGAATTGTGACGTTTGTTGCATTTCAATGACATAAAGGTCGGATAAATGCGACCTGGCCGTTCAGACTGAAGTTGTAGAGCAAAATATTAGATATATATTAGATTTAGGACCACATATGAAAGTGGCCTGGGTTGGAATTGAAAGAATTGGATTTGTGCGGTTCAAACTGTCTTTAACAGATTGGATACAGGTCACATAAAAATTGGATCATTTGCCTGCAGTGTGAATGTAGCCATAGATAATGAAATAATTCAAGTTTCTGTGCAGCTCATTGTGCAGAAAGGTCTAAAAATGTGGTAAAAGGATCATTACTCGTATACAATGATACACTCACATATGTTACATACCTTGTTTATCCAGGTAGTGACTGTGTCCTCTGTATCGTATGGCGTTTCAACTTCAAGATTACCAGATGAATACTGGCCAATACATGACATCACCTTTTCTGCACTCACTGTCTCCACAGTGTATGCCATCATCAGAGTGTCAATCATGGCCAAATGGGCACTCTGGAAAACAAACAGCACAAACATACATTTTAAGAGAAAAATTTGCTTCATAACTGTTTATAAGTAGTAGGTAGAGCTCAGTGCCATCTTCTGAGACATAATGAACCTCAGACAATGACAGTGTTTCTATCTTAAAACAGATGCATTTATCAAACAGGAATGTCAAAAATAAGATAATGGATGTGGTAAAAAATGTATTTGCATCTTTTTGTTTTCAGACAGACAGACCAGTCAGTAACATGAAAATAAATAGAGAAGAAAACAACATGAAGCCTAATAAGGTGGATAAGGTTACATTAATCAGGTTCACTCTCCCAAATCTTAAAACCTATTGTTTCAGGCTCTTAGACTGAAATGTATTCCACTTACATAACTGCAATGATTTGTCAGAAATGTAACTGTGTGAGTTGTATGTGTTTCCAGAAAATGCAGACAAAGGTTATATTTGTAAGTAATGACAACTGCAAGGAAGGAAAACGGGCCTGAAACAGACACACCATGTAGGATTAGGTTGGGTTTGGATATGACTCCAAATCCTCAACTTTATATCTTAAACTCTGTTTTTAATAGGACAATCCCTTGTGTCTGTTGCCCTGGAAACAAGTGCATCCATTCTTGGGTAAAAATAGTTTGTTCAAAGCAACTAGTTGAGTTTGAGAAGACTGGATAAGAAATGTTCTTGACAAGAGTCTAATTAACATAGTAGGTATCAATTATATGATGTTCCAGATAGATACTAGGATTTAGTTTTTAAAACAAAATAAGTTTTTAAAACAATGTTTCAGAGTTCTTTTTTATTTACAGTTTTATGGTGTAATATGCAAATATATTTACACCATTATTTCCAGTCCCTAGTATGCCAGTTCACTTTGAATGACTCTGAAGCTCTATCTTTATCAGTGGTGTATGCTTTAGGATGATAAATACACAAGGTATTGTATTAAAGTTGTGGTTATTGCATTATTGTTCACATTATAACATTCTTTAAAAGGTACAGGGTGATATGAGATGAGAACAAACAAGAAGGGGAATGTAGGAATCTAACAAAAGCTTTTTTGTGACCAAAGTCAAAAACACTGATAAGGGTAGAAAATGATGTAATCTTCTTTTCTCCTCTGTTAGTCCTGTGCATCTACGCACCACACACTACTTACTCATCCAAATATTTATACTTGTGCTTGAGCTTTTCCATGAGCTAACCCATTTAATAGGCCATTAAGATGAAGTGGCCCTTCAATGAGCCACAATAATTCAGAGCATTACCTTCAAACAAAAGGAATAAGACAGAAAAAATGTATTTGAAGATTTTATGGTGAAATTTAAGAACCACATTATTTGCTAGATGTGTAATTTTATGTAAATAAGAGACATCAGACTAAGAAAACATACAGAGGATTGCTAATGTCATCTGGTTTAGATAAAACTGGAGGTCATCCTCTAAAATAAAGCATGTGCATCCCATTACAAAATGCTAATCATTTCTATGTTCATCAGTTGGAAAATGAAAATCCAGAGGTGAAAGTTTTTACAAGTGCATTATTCCCTCTCCTGGATTTGCAGCGTGACATTGCTATTAGTAGAGAGCTTAATTTCCACTGTCTCTCTAATCTGGCAAATTGGGAGCAAACCAACCCCATGTAATAATACAGTGCCAAGATGTTTTCTATTGGCCTTCATTTAGTCTGTCTAAACAATGAAAAACAGTATGCTAGAAATACAATTAATGCACTGAAGACAATTGGTCTATTTTCACCATGAAATCATCAACTCAAGGCGAGGTCAATGTAGAAAGGCTGTGGGGCCAGCATCATCCCTCAAAGGCCTCTTTTTCCTCTTCCGCCTCCTGTGTCCTGCTGAGCAATTGTGGATATTGATTTGGATCTGCTGTGGTCTGATGAGATAAAATGACAACATGGAGAACTAATCTTATTTACCCAGCCACAGACCCACAGCCTCTAATTGTACTGAATGGATGTTGTGTGACAGGGCCTCATTCTTAAATACTGTTTTAAATAAAACATACTACTTTAAGTCACAATGTATCCCCTTAAAAAATAAATAAAGTAAGAAATTTCAGAACAGTGGTGCTAACAATCAGAGGCACATGTGTTTGTCATTTTCCCAAAAAATACCCATTTCTTGGTATTAATAGTACGTCTCATCAGACCAAAAGGCCAACACGATAACAACCACTGTGTTTTAACCAGCATGGGTTGATGACTGATGATGATGATGATGCTGACATTTTTCCATGATTGTTTTACGCCTGAAACCTGCACATGCTACTTGACATTTACTCCATTCATCAATCAGCCAAGGGTTTTACTGCAAAATAAAGATCCTCAAGTGTATAATGTCAAATCCAATGCATTAAAATAGATACAAAACACTGACATTTAATTAAATTCCCTTTATACTCACTGTGTATAAATGTACATATATACTGTATAGAGCAGAGAGTGTGTTATGAGTGAATTAGCAAAGTTAAAGATGCTAACCTGTGTGACGCTCACACAGCTGGACAATGAATGTAGGATCAGCTGACCATGTGTAAATGTCAGAGGAAAGCTACAGGGAAAAAGAAAGGCCTCATCAATTGGATGGATACAGAGTAGTGGCAGTGGAGGAGAAGGAAATGAACAGTGAAGAGAAGTAAATACTTCACTGCCCAGAGAAAGGGTTGGCCTTTCTCTTTAGAGCAGGCCAGCCTGTCATTTGTAGTAAAGCTGCGTTCTCCATGATATCCCTACATCACGTTTTCTAACCTTTAGGTTTGTTGAGAACACATGCTTCCATTCAGCATCGTTTTATTTCATACTCATATGGATGCACATAGCTATACTTAGGAGCTGCCCAGTGCAACCTCTGTTTTCCTCTGCTGGCCACTGAGCCGCTCCACTGGAGCATTCAGAGATCTAAATCCTTGCTCAAGGGCTACATGCGTGATTGCAAGAAGGAAAATAATGTTGCCAATTCTGTTTAATGACTTCTTCCAAGGTTTCAAACTGACAACTTTCTTATTATAGAACAGCTTTTATACTCTTTAGTTCTTTCTACAATGAAGATATAACGCTATTATACATAAGTTAACTCTACAAACTGTGAATTATTTATTTTATCTTCATTTAATACCTTGATTAAACACTATTGTATAAAGCACATTCATTTCTGCAGTTACATAGACACAAGCACCCACACACAAACACACTTATGCCTCCTCATCTAAGCTGATTGTGTTCATAAATCTCACATTGATTTCTAAGATGCTCCTTCACGGTCAATATCCTGTTTTTACTGCGCTGCTACATTGCCTTTGCTCTGTATTTCCACCTGCAGAAAGAGGCAAACACTATTCATCGGTAATACCGCTCTGTGGTTACAGAAAGCAAAGATGCAAATCCACTGTAGAAGCTAGATTTACCATAGCACAAAGGGAGTGTAAATAAGAACCACAGACCCAACAAAAGACTGTGTGTGATACAATCCACCTTATCGTTATTGTGCTATAATCTCTGTTGTCAGAGCTCTGAGCTGCTTGTTGTGACCTGACTGACACTGACGGAATTTTCACTGTAAAATAGATTAACTGAAGACATTTTTTCCATTACTTACAGTAAAATAATTAAGGGACTTAGAGGGTTAAACCTCATTTGGTACTGTTTTCATGTCTGCTTTATTTATAAATAAACTTCTATCAATATGAAATAGGAGTAGACAATGACTATAAAATGTATAGGTCTACATGATCCAGCTTGTGCTTTATGGTCCCCTGGACCTCTTCAGAACTCAGGAAACAACAGTGACTCAACATTGGCTCAAGAGTGGTGTAATATTGAAAAGCAATCTGCATTTAGACCAGTCCCAGAGGCTCCATACTGGGGGAGAGGTCTAAAAATTGAATCTGTCTTGCTTCAGGTAAATTCATGCCAACTCAGCTAGACATGGAAATGCACTCAGCTGTACCTCTCTGTGGTCCCTTTGAAGGTCATCATAAGTCCTGCACAGTAATGGAAAAAGCAGAAAGAACTTTTTTTTGTAACCATATATTTTTGGTTCATTTCTTAATATATTTTCATACTTAATGTATGAGAGACTGTGAAAGGATAGCAACAAAGGTAAGAGGAAAACTTTTATACACAGGGTGGTATGTGATGGAGTGTGTCATTGGGGAGCATGACCTGAACAGCAGAACTTTGCCTGGAAAGAAAGAACATGTGACTTTTACTTTACTTAGTAATACACACTAAGAAAATCTAATCATGAAATGTGGCAAAATATGTGTCGCAACAGTACGCATTTACTGTTAATGACTTGGTCTTAAACTATAGTATAAGTATTTGAGTAAACTGATTTAGTTTTAATTGACACAGACATGCACTGAACTTTTTCCACAGCTAGCCTACACCATGATTGTTTCAGCTCATTAGTCTCCAATTTGCTTATTTCACTGTAACTTACATTGGGACAAATAATTCCACAGTCATCAGAAATCTCTTGGAAATATACTACTTTCCTTCTTCCTTCCTTTTGACTAGAGGCTATGCATTACTTCTTTGGGAGCCTGCTCATTTGAGGGCAATAAAAGAACTCCAGCACACAGATGCCCATACACACTTCTGGATGTACCAAATACTGACTGTGAGGTCTGGCATCAGTTATAGGAGTTGAGCTTTTAAGCAGCATACCTTCCCTGTTCATATGCTCCAAACCCAACCTAGCAATTACATAGAAACCTCAAAGCTAACCTTAGAATACTATCAGGGTACTGGATCATGGCTAGCAGCCACTGTTGACCTCCGCCTACACTCCATCAAATCTGTCTATGTTGTAAAAAAGCCCCTGGGTGGCTGGATCTTGTGTGGATACTGACAAAAGAGTGTTTGATTGAAATGTTAATGAATACCCATTATATAACAAGCATTTACCTGCTGTACATTCACACAAGATCTACAGTAAGGGATGTAGTTAACATTTACAATACTTTTGTACAATTAAAGAGAATTTCGTGTAAGACATAAATTCTATTGGTGTGTAAGAATATAATCTAAGTCCAGACAAGTCAACTAGGTTTTCTCGTTATGTCATAGTCTCTATTTTGCTGCTATATGTGACCTCATTACTAAGACCCTAAAATATAAACTAGGTCTGCAAGAAAAAAAGATTTTAAAAAAAGAGCAGACTGCTGCAGATTATCTGCAGAGTATTGCCAGATTTTTAACAGGCATGAGCTCAGGATCGTGGCTCTGTATTCTGTCTGCAAACTGATTTTACTTAAGGTCTACATCAGCGAAAAGAGGGACTGATGTGTGCACATGTATTTATCAAACCGCAATGTGACTGACAAACTCATTGACCTAACTATAATTTTAATGTATCTGAATGAAAACTGTAATTAAATTAAAGTCAATGTATTAAGTAAAAATATTGATAGAAATAGAGTAACAAATAGTAAATAGATTGATGAAAATCCATTTAACTAAATATTTCATTGTCAAATTTTTGTTTTACATTCCCTCTTTTAGTGGATGTGACAGTATTGAATAGAACATTTCAAAAATGTTGTTTAACCAGGAACCAGTCAGTAAATCATCAGTGAAATGAAAATATGTTGCGGAAGAGCACAACAGTAATATAAACCAGTTAAATTTAATCTCATTAAACAGGATCCCTGTAAAGCTCTGCACATAGCAAGATAAATTCATTGTGGATTAAGTGCTTTTACACCCTCACTATTCTTTACATTTGCATGATCAGTAATATGGAGGATGAGGTGAATGGAATAATTTTAGAGTGAGAATGTTATGACACAAAATCCCTAGGTCTAAATTTTCTAAGAAAACAGCAGATTTTCATTATTCTTTTAATAACCCCTCTGAGCCGTTACAACAGATCAGATGTGCCATTTAATACTTGTATGATTTATTTGCCAGTATTTCTTATGTATGAGACATGATAATGATGAATAATTACATTTACATTACATTAGATTTTAAATTGAAACATTTTCTAATAATGAATCTGCAACTGTGGTGATAAAACATTGCCTAAATCAGTTAATTGCTTAAACTTAAAAAGACACTTTTTAAAATTATCAATTTGTATTTTGCTATTGTCTATTAGGCTACCTATCACAGACATTTGCACATGCTGTACTTAATTCAAATTACTTTTCATTTTTGTTTTAACAAGACACTCTGGTGACCAAGTGAAGCTAATCTACACATTACCTCATTTTTAAGCCTGGCTCCTGAGGGGGCAACTAATCTGGATACATCTGCTTTTCTTATATATAGAAATCTGAATTCTTAGTAATCTGAACCTTCATCTGGATTGAATTTTCCTTGTGAGAACCTGAAGCAGCTCTGAAACAATAAACTACACTAAAGAAGTTTGTAAACCCACAGAGTTTTTGTTCCACTTACTGCTTGGGAAATATTCAATACAAATGCACTGAAGTGCAAATCCTCACTGGCTACTGACCTGCACTCACTGTTCAACTTAAACACTCAAATAAGTTTACATTATATGAATGCAGGTGTTTAGTCTCTTGCATTCAAGGTTGAGCGTATCCAAAATCCAACAACAGCTATCATCAGTACAAATCGCAATCCAAGTTGCAATGCTGCCATGTGAAAATATATAATAGCAAAAGAGTGTAATGTAAAGGTCTGGTGTGTGAGAGAAAGGTACTGTGTGAAAATGTCCATTTTTAACTCAAAACCTTCTAATTCTGAGGGCACAGTTTCAACAAGCAAGTAGACACAAATTATAATCAAAATCATAACCTCAAATGACAATTTTGACTACAATAATCACAATGTGATGTTTTGTGCTATCAAACAATCCAATCTTTACATTAATAACACAAATATGCAAAAACATAGCAGTCTGAAACTTGTGTAACTGTATCCAGTGCAGAAAGATGCTCAGGATGCAAGATATCACATAATGTGCCTGCTGCCTACCCATCCATACTGCTCTGCCTGGGAGTTGCCGCTGGCAGCGTGCACAACATACTGGCTGTGGCTTCACTGAGGCTGACAGGGACAGAAAGTACTTGGACGGGCTTCCCTTCTACCCTGCTGCTTCAGTTCGGCTTTGTTCACTAGATCAAGCGCTTAGAAAAAGAATAACGACAGAGGAAGCCAGTTTGATGTTGAGAAGCATCCTTTTTTTTTTGCCTCCAACTCTAGCTTTCTGTGCTTCACCTAGTATTTGTGTGTGTACTGTACAAAATGTGTGTGCGAGGTTTTATGTGGTGTCTCAGATATTCCTGTCTGCTTGTATAAATCTAGCCTCTCAGTATTCTCTCCTTCAGAGCTTGGCAGTACTCATCACCATTACAACCCCCACTCCACATGCACACCATGCACACACAGACACAGCACATAGCTGCACATATGACATATGCAGCACAAGCACCCCCACTCTCATCCACCTACTCACATGCGCACGCACAACACCCTTCCTACTGGAGGGTAACCATGGAAACGAAGCGCCTGCCCAATAGGGGTTGGCAGAGAGGCAGCAGAAGATGCAGAGTAACAGGATGAAGTGTGTTCACCTCTATTCAGCCATGTCACATGAGATGATTTGTCTCACAGTAACACATAATTATTATTATTGATCAATACAGAATGTTAGACATGTGTATATTTGTCATTGTTTTGGGACAATCATCGCCTTTAAATAACAAAGGGACAGATAGCAGATCAAGTCATCTGTGATCACAGAACCTACTGCATATTTAAGTATAACATTTGTATCTCATAAAGATTGTTGATTTACATAATTCTAAGTTGTGGAGTCACTGTGCTGGTTTTTACTCTGGTGCTCCTTTTAAATTGTTTCTCATCTGTACATTTTCAACCTTTGCTGAATGCTGGCTCATAATTTATTAAGCTTTAACAATAAATCCCCACTTCATCAGCTACGTTAAGGCACTGTGTTTAACAGCTGGTCTGATACACTTGTATTGTAACATGTCGTAGTCAATTATCCTGGTCTCAATGTGTTTTGACATGGCCCACACCAGGCCAATGACCCCAAATGAAGCAGTAAAAGCTTGAGAATTTAGAGTATAAAGTTAGCTTCTGTATCCTATCCACACTGAAATAATACTGTTACTCTTTTGTCATAAGAATTACAATTATTGCAACCAAGACACAGAACACAGCTTTATGTTCCAGGCAGACATGCCATCATAGGAGGATTTGTAAGCATTCGTTAACATAAGGATGACTATAAATCTGTCTGCTTCCAGGCTATTATAACAGACAGCCAATAAACAACTTAGAAACATACAAGCTCAATGTTTCCTACCCTTTGCGTCAGGTATAGCTCACAGCACACAGCAGTAATTGGCTCTGATTTGTGCAGTACATAGAAAATCCCATTTATTACAGATTTATGAAATATTAAAACTGTGACATTTAGTTTCAGCAGCTCTGAAGCACATTGATTTCCACTATGATGAGATCAAAATGCAGAGTTTAAGGATAAATCTAATATACCTAACACATATGAAGTCAATCTTTTTAGTAGACGTTGAACTAAATAATGTATTATAACAAAACTGGTTTCATGGCCCACTCTGCTAGATAGCATTGTGACAAAACCTGCTCTGGAATCCCGAGAAACACCCTGTTGTACTTAAATTATGCATAAACACCCATTCAATTGAGAACAGTACAATACAACAATCAGAGGCCCCGACTGACAAGACAACATGCAACCAAGCATGCAGACACAGATACATAGAATTAATTTTCATTCAATTTTCATCCCACTTTGTATGAAATTTCCATAGCAACAGGGATAGACTTCACCTCAGGAGGGATCAGTATGTCTCTCTATAATCTAACTATTATTTTGTGATGTTTATGTTGTCTGACTTTTATTCCTGACCACAGCTGTTTGGAGACTGAAGAAACATGCATTAAATGAATTTTCACTTTTTACACTTGTTCCTTGTGTTTCTTTTCTTGTGCATCTTCTCCATTACTCCTGACTTTTTACATTCATGAATGAAACTGATCACAAAGCACTTCGGAAAGAACAAAAAGTAGCATTATCAAACCAGGGAATTAATGCCTTTTGGTAATTACTGTTACAGCTATGATCGTGCTCTCAGTGGTGCTGTAATGCTAGAACAATATTTTCAGATTCTCAGCCCTCCTCCACATCTCTCCGTCATTTTCGGCGAGCACCACAGGTGGAGGAGAGTGTCAGCAATACAGAATGTGTGTAGGCGACAGAGTGGGAGGGAACAGCAATTTAGATCCTGTTTTTTAACATGTGGGATTTTGTCACATGGCTGAAGAGTGAAGGATGAGTGGGCACAGTAGTGACACTGTGAGACAGGGGGAAAACACTGCAAGCAAAGACATTTGGGACATTGAGTAAAAAATGTGCTGAATTATGCCATATCGTATGTCGTGACACACAAAATCAACCTGGCAAGTCATCGGCTGCATCTCATTGATGTACTTAAGCCTAAAAATGGCCTGAAGTTGCTTATACTGAAAGTTCTTACAAATTATGCAAACTGATGAGTTAAAAAATGCTTAGCTTAAAATCCCAGGAAGCTGCATTTAATCACATTGCAGGCATTTTTATTCAGAGCAGCTTATGGAGAATACCGCAAGAAGGTGCTCAGTCTCTTTGTCTTTCACAGACTCAAGAGCAAAACCAAAGACGCTTTCCTTTTAGGAGAGACTTTCAAACCATTAAACCATGCAGCTGCATGTCTTCAATAAAAACTGCCTTTGTTCTCACTTTTGCTCTTTATGCTGCACACTCCTGCAGAGCTCAGCCTTCTAGTCACCTTCTCAACCCTCGGTTTGAAGATGAAAACGTCTAAATAATAGATAATCCCCCACTAGAGCTGTCACTCTGTTATGCAGCAGGTATTCTCATAATATGGAACGGCCCTAAAACAAACAGTGATGTAAATTGCTGATACAGTTGAAGTTAACACATCTAAAATATTAAGAGATAACTGACACCTGTCTAATATAAGTTACTGCATGACCCACAGCTAATACACTGTACCCTCAGTATTTGCCACATCAAGATTTGGATTGGAAATGTGTAAAATGTGTGAAATATTTTCATCAAAGCTCAGATGAACTTTCAATTCTGGCATAAGAAAGGAGGAATGTTTAAAATAATTACAAAGCAGAGACAGAAAAGACAAGAGAAAAGACTAAAAATGGGTAAAGGAAGGAAAGAGGAATGAGGAAAACTAGTAAGGATGATAACAATGGATAGGTGTAGAAATAATAAAAGAGATTATGGCAAAAAGATAAAGGTAAGCTATGACAAATAAGGATTAGACATAAGAAATATAAAAGGCATGATGAAAGATGAACAATGGGTGGAGTGAAGTGAAGGAGACCAATGGAAAGGAAGAGGAAGAAACAAGGAAATTGCAGCAAAAATATGAGATACAATTCAGGTTTCACACTCCCTCTGCGACTCAGTTGCAGAAACCTGCTCAGTCATGCACATAAACACAAACACTGCGGCTTTCTAGCAAACCCTTGTGTCTTAAATGATGCTAGGTTAAGACCCGATGTAAATCTCCTGCTTAGCAGTCAACTAAAGGATAACAAAAAATATAAACACAGAGGAAAGTTGAACTGTACTCCTGTAGACTGACTAATACATCAGAATCCCTCAGGTTTATGGCAGGTGCACACGTGCTCATATGAACATACACACCCTCATCAACTTCCACTTAATTGCATGGTTTAAATTCACTATTGTACACGCTGTCTTCGCAAAACAAAATGCTTGGAATGTAAAGCTGAACAAACTTAAATACGTTTTGAATTAGCATAGAAGAGAAATTAAAACCAGCAAGACTCTATAAACAGACTGCAGGCATACTGTGTGCTAATCGTGTTTCAATTGCGATTCAGTGAGGCAATAAAGCCTCCTATTGTGATTTTGCCCCCAAATAATGAGGATCCCTCACTCTAACTCAATTGGCTGCCACCAAAGTGATCTCCAGCAGCCAGACTGTGCCGTACAGAGCACTGATGTAAAAAATATTGAGACAAGCCATAAAGACAGTCTTCCAAAATCTGTGTGACATAGCTGAATAAGTAACGCAGCCTATGTCATGTTGTACCATTTCAGTGATTAAAACCCCTCAAGCCACGCCAACATGATCTACGTGGTTCTTCCCTGCACTTGTGTGTATATAACCTTTCTTTTTTTGCACCTGCAGCGCCCTTAGTAATGTTGTGTGGTTAGGTAGGTTTAAAAGGGCATGCTGTGTGTAGTAGTGGAATGAGGAAAGAGAGCATGAAATTCGCTGCAGGGAGAAAAAGGAAAACGCACTAGAGTAAGCTAAGGGACTGTAGCCAAGTTGTATTAGGAAAAAACCCAGAAGTGAACCCAGTGTAGATGTTGATAACACTGAACAAGGTATAACTGAAGTAACTGTCAAACAAATAACATTATTATTTTCTTCCTTTACCATTTGCAGAGGCCTCTTTCGTAGGTCCCTCTCAGTGACCAGTCTCTCTTGGTCGGTGACATAGAGTCCACGCTGAGCCAGTGCCTGGATCACAGCGTCATGGCCGAGCAGTGGTTTAGTGGCGTCGCTCTTCAGAATGAGGCTGCCGGCCCTGCAGTAGAGGTCAGCGGACAGCAGGAGGCTGGCCACAGGAGGCTTCAGGTGCTCCTGCTCATACTGATCTGTGTAGAATGGATCCTTCAAGTCTGCAGGGATGCTGTCTGTATGGAAAAAAGGAGAAAGGAGGAACTTGAAACTATACTTTACTTTCTGTGTATTAGTTGCATCTGACCATCTACGTAACAAGGGAGAAAAGAGAGAAATGAGTGCTGAGTCAGAGATCGCTTTGAGTCCATTCACTGAAGATACTTTTACTGGAGAGCCTTTCCTATTTTGGAGTTTTAATTTCCTTGAATTGTCTTTGTTATTCTTACATCAGGGTTCCTACAGGTTTCTACAAGTTAAATTTAAAACTTTTAAAACCCTTTTTAAGACTACTTACAACAGAATTTAATGCCTATTTCACAGTCATTCTGGCAAAAATTCATGACTCCTAGAACTTAGGAAAATTCATTTATTTATTCCAACGCCTTGATTTCCCCAATTCCAAGTCATTTCTCATTGGGTGCTGCAAAGTTAGAGATAATTGGTTCCTAATTTCAATAGAAATTGTTGGGTTGGAACGGGTGGAAATGAGTAGATTAACATTACTTTCTTTGCAGTTTGGACATTTAACAGACACACTTAAACACAATACAGCCAACAAATTTATGACAGCATAACTGAAGACTTACCATATCAAATTTAATACCTTTTAGAGGTATTAAATGCAGATTTGTAAATTCAAGACTTTTAAGACTTTTTAAGACCCTGCAGTAACCCTGTTAGATCTGAAGTGTGGATTTGAAAAAAGCAGAGGGCAGAAAATACATACGGAGTATTTACAATGCATATAAGGATTTCTGACCATAAAAACAGGCAGCCACATTTTAGATGAGTTACTTGCAAAGAAACTAGGCAATATCTAAGATTTTCACCCATGTTGTAGAATTCCTGCCATTACCTTACACCGGTAAGTTCATTTTATTTCACTTTTCACTGCTGTACTTTGACAGCATCTTGACGTGAATATGTGTAGATAGACCTCAGCGTTGCTATAGCAACTGCAGTAGGAGTAGAACCCAATCGATTCAACTAGTCTGTATCTCTGCAGCTTCCAGCTCCCTGGGAACACCCCTCTCACTGCCTGCCTCATCAAAGAGAGCTCCTGTGTGTGTATCACCTCAAGCAAGTCCAGTGCAAGAGGATGGTCCACAAGCAATTCAAAAATAATGCTTCTTTATTGCTTTGTCTTGCTACCTTCCTTCCTAGTGTCAATGTAATAAACCTGCACTGAAAAGAGAAAAGTATTTCCTGCCTGCATCTCTAAACCCAAGCAAAAACAAAACCTCAAATAAAACCCTGATTAATTGGTTTCAAATGAGATGCTGCACCGGTCTGACAACTATAAAATATGTGCGCACACACAACAGATGTAGCCCTGAGTACTTGCGGCTGCAGGAAACTGGATGTTAATTGTGATAACTGTGTATGTCTGTGCGTGTGAATGCTGTGAGCAACATTGGCAGCTTTACACTCCCTTGTAATGCTGCCCATCCTCCTGCACACACAACAAATACTCAATGAATCACCTGTGACTGAGTGCTATCAACAAGGGCATCTGTAGAAACAGAAATGCGGACAGCAGCAGTAACTTCTATGTAGGTTATATATTTTCCGGCACATATATGTTCATGCTATTGATCTTTATAATGATTTTCATCTTTCGTCCTGCCCTCCCCCTTATCTTCCATCATAGGAAAGTCAGAGGTCAGAGTGAGCCAACAGCAAACCCCTTTAAAAAAAACCCTTATGCTTGTAGAAATTTTTCATCCGGATAAATACTGTATAATTAATATATTCACACCTCTTAAGTTTCACCTAGTGTTACAAACAGGTCTCCTTATGGTCAAAGCAAATCTTATCTGCACAGAACATTAAATAGCCGTATCAGAGTGGTGTTTGATTTCCTTCTTGTTATGCTGGCTACATCTTGTATCTACTCGGCTGCATATTGTCGATGTACTCCTGCAATGCTGCAATAAAGAAAATGCATATGAAGTATTCAGAGCAGCGTAGGCTGAGATCTGGAGATGAGCCTACACTTTCTCTTTCTTGAGCACTCCCTCCCTTCCTTCCTCACACACTCACCCTCTCTCTGGAGGGCTATATTTTTGGAATCAGCTCATTTCATTCAGTCCTGATGAAAATACACTGAGGATCTGCAAGAGATGTCATGTTTGCAGGGCTGGTACACCACTGTGGCAAAGAATAATGTGCAGAAAGCCATTTTGTCTGCACTGATGAGCCAAAATGACGTGTATTGGACACCTCGAGATTTAATGTAGGCTATATGCATGCTAGACAATTGTGTAATAAGTGAATGGTACCTATAAAAGCGAACAAAATAATATAAAGGCCAAAAAATAATCAAATAAATACAGCATCTTAATTAATTTTTTTCATTGTTTCCTAAAATGCACATTTTACATTGATGAATTGTTTTGGTAATGGGGAAAATAATTCCCTTTGTCAGGCCAGATCTTGTGAATAATGACTCAAATGATGAATGTTGCTCATCACAGGGTCCAACAATGTCAGATATATTGTAAGTATTTGTTAAAGGACAATTTCCATTATACAGTTTCCAAACTGGGTGCTTTATTACACCTTAGTTACTGTCATGACAACAGTGAAATGAGTTCACATATAGTACAGTGGGTAATGAGCCTTAGGATCTGATGTGAATCACATGGGAAATAAAGAGATAAATTGGGGCATTTGAGCTGCAGTGTGAATAACATTTTTAATACATTACCTCAGATTACTGTTAACAAGTCCAGCCTTTGTCAGCTACAGTGCATACCCTGCTGACAGTGTTTACAAGGTCCCGCTTGTGATACATCTCTTTCTAAATATGACTTATGATGCAGTACCTTGAAGGTGACATCATTTGGGACACCTTCATACGCCCTCATAACACTTGTCTGCTATTAAGCACTGCCTTTCTATCAAGTAGGGCAGCACAGACCCACTACAAGAAATCAGTTTTATCTTTCCTCTGGGGGAAAATCTATTGTTTTTCCAATAAGCTAATCATTTAGATGTCCCGCACAGGGCACAGCAACAAAACAGTGTTGGTATAACAGAATCCTTTTAAACTAATGGAAATCTCTTTATGGAATGGTCAAACATACTGCCCCATCCAACCACTGACATCAGGACCATTATACACCCTAGAAGCCACAGATGGATTTTGCATGTTTTTTGTTTTTTGTTTTTTATTTTGCAATGATCTCTTCAATGTCATACCATAGGTTTGTTTTTATGCATAGACTTTATGTCATTGTATTCATCGTAATTTATATGTATTACAACAAAAAACACACAATATCATCTATATTCATGCAGCGTGCAGGTAACAGGAGATTCAGTAATGGACCTACCTGTCCCGTATGCTTTGGACACAAGCCATGTGAGGTTGCAACAGATTTTGGCTCTGGAGAAGTCGTAATGCTCAAAAGATTTTATTGCTGGAGCAACGAAGGTCTTCTTGACATCCCTGACGTCCTGAACTTCACCCATATTTCTCCCTGAATTGTATACTTAAATCCTAAGAAACACAACGCTAAAGCATCCCACTACTGGTGTTTACTGGAAAACAATAAATTAATGTTAAATAACGAGATGCGTGGTCTTTCCGTAGGGCTGTTTAGAGGTTCTCTGAGTGGTAAATGTTAGGTTGGCTGTGGGTATTTGTCCTGCTCTGTCCTGTTAACACAATGAGTCGCTAGTCTTGGTATTTTTCATCCATTCTGCTCTCTACCAGTCCAAAGAGCCTCCGTCGGACCAAGCTGTAATGGGTTCCTTGGTTTTCAGCGGAAAAACTGTTCTTCTGCTGGACTGAAAACAGCAATATTTCCATTCTTGGGGTTCTGTGGAAGCAGAAGGCTTCTCCCTTTCATGTCCGTGTATTTTGGTGAGGACAGACTATGTGTTTTGCATTCCCTGCTCCATTCAGTCGCGCGGTGCCCTGGTGCGGTTTTCCTGCCGCACTGTGGCTCTCGAGCACTGCACCTTTGTTGTACAATGCGCACGCGCATAAGCTGCCTTCACAGTACTCAGGAATAATTACCTTTATTGGGTTGCGTTTGGACAATTTTAGACCATGGATGTAGTCTGAAAGAGTCAGAGAGCCTATTTCTATATGTGACTGAAACTTGAGGTAACTGGCTAAACGATGATGCAGCGACACAAACCACTAACCACTGACTGTTGAATTTCATAATATGCTTGTTTGGTTCTCCACGCTGTAATGCTGACCCGCTTTAAATTCATCAAAGTTTGTTCGTTAGAATTGTAAGAAAACTCCAAAACATGTAAACCTAATGAATAACTAACTTGCAAGTTAAAGACATATCTTTATACCGTATAACTGCTGTACGTTTAAATTAAGCTAATTTTTACGGTAAGCATTTGAACATAGCATAAAAACAGGGTACCGTGAATGCAATTACCAGACTTAGTAAGAAAACAACCCTAAATATGTGTAATTACAAGCTGTAAATGTACATCTTCTTCGATGTAAAGATAGTGACCGAGGCGTTTTTGTAAATATGGTTCAATTCCGCTGCCACGCCCTATCCTAAATAATATTAATAATAAAAAAAAAAAAAATAAAAATAAAAATAATAATAATAATAATAATAATAACAGCGTAGGACTGAATTATGGAGCAAAGATAAAAAATAAAAACACTAAAGAGTAAATATTGCTTTCCACACAAAAACGTTTAAATACTGTTTATTTTAAAGTCTGTGGCGGACTATGGTGGAAATATAGCCCGGGAACAACAATTCCCAATGTGCTTAGCGAAAATACGTCATTAATGTGCGACGGGATTGATTTGAACTGTTGGAAGATTTGACGCGAATGGGTATGTTAGATATCTACCTAAAATACAGAAACGTTTCGTATGTAATTTTCAGAATCTACTTCTTATAGGATAATAACAATTGATAAAATGTTTATGCCAAGAGCACTGAAAGTGAAAAGACCAGCCCAAGGCTCAAATCAAGTTTTACAGAAAAAAAGCAGGATAGGTCAGGAAGAATGCAATGAAGATGTTTCAGAGACACCTATTCAGAAAGAGGGAGTTTGCGAAGAAACGAAAAAACAGGATGAGACAGTACAGGCAGATGGAGATTCTGCAGTGTTAAAAGACAGTCCACGATGCGAAGATGGACATGATTCTGAGTCACACGATACGGACGAAGAGGAGGAAGAGCCTGTCAAATCATTCAAAAAGAGTCAGAGATGGCCAGAGCCAGGGGAGCCGGTTTGTGTGATGTGTGGTCGCTATGGGGAGTACATTTGTGACAGCACTGACAATGACGTTTGCAGCCTTGAATGCAAAGCAAACCACTTGGCCCAAATGGGGATGGGGACTGGGGCAGATGTGTTTAATCGTGAGGACACAGATAGCCCTGACAGGACTTCCCAACCTCAAAAGCAAGTAGTTGATGCCGGTGGAATGGTTAAACATGAGGTAAACTATTCATACAAGGAAGATAGATTTATATCAGGCCTCACAGAGGAGCAGGTGAAGCGGATTCAAGAGGAGCTTGGCATAAAAACTGAAGGTAGAGATGTCATGAGACCTGTGGTTGAGTTTGAACACTGTGGCTTCCCTGCCACACTGGGCACCAACCTGAAGAAGGCCGGCTATGTGACACCGACTCCAGTCCAGATGCAGATGCTGCCTGTGGGTCTCAGTGGCAGGGATGCAATTGCCAGTGCTGATACTGGCTCAGGGAAGACTGTGGCCTTCCTGCTGCCTGTTGTACTGAAGGCACTGCAGGTACAGTAATGAAACTGGTTTTTCATCTTCTAAGCTTAGATTGTGCTTCTATTCTATGCTGGGTGGAGAAGGGAGATATGTCACTACATACTGTAATGATAAGGGTTTGACTGATATTTTTGTTGTTGTTAGTAATCGTGAAGACCTACACTGTTAAAATAAAAAATAACACAAAACATTGCTGAAATGCATTTAAATATAGGCAAGGCAGATTTATTTGTATAGCTCAATTTATGCACAGCAATTTACAGTGCTTTACAAAAATGGAAAAGAGACAAGTTAAAAACACACAGTTACAATTAAAACATAATCAATAAAACACAAATAGTAATCAATTAAAATAAAGTAAAAGAGAAGAGTGCAGATAGAACCCTTCCAGTTCTATGCACAGTTGAACAGAGCCATTTTCAGCCTGGACTTAAACAGTGTCAGAGTAGAGGTCTGTCTCACGTCATCAGGAAGACTGCTCCACAGTTTAGCTGCATGGAACTGAAACGCAGCTTCACCATGTTTAGTCCTGACTCTGGGCACCAGCAAAAGACCTGTCCCTGAGGTTCTCAGGGTCCGAGATGGCTCATATGGGACCAACATGTCAGAGATGTACTTTGGTGCTAGACCATGGAAAGACTTATACATGAGCAGAGCTGTTTTAAAGTCTGTTCTCTGAGTGACAGGAAGCCAGTGCAGAGACCTGAGCACAGGACTAATATGGTCGTACTTTGTACTTCTTGTGTATATAATATACATAAATTTTTCCTCAACATTATCTTAAAACAAAACAGCAGGTGTTGGAGTTGTGCAACTCAGAGTAGCTCAGTATTTTACACTAGTGACTGCAAAGAGAGACAGTGGCATCAGAATTTAAGTGTGACATTTTGGAATTAATTCTGTTACTGAAAAAAAACCCCAGCAAAATGGTGAATATTGTTTCTAACAATCAGTCGACATCTACATAGGGAGTAATACTGGGGAAACAGTTTTGTATTAGAAGCAGTTTTTAACAGTGCTGAGTAGTTAATGTGAAGAGATATGCTATACATACTGCTATACTATACAGTATTTACTGTATTTTGTCTTCATGTCAAATATGTAACTTTCGTTTTAGAAACAGACTCATCCCGTTAGCAGCCCTGTGGCTCTCATCATGACCCCCACCAGGGAGCTGGCAATTCAGATCGAAAGACAGGCAAAGGAACTGGTGATGGGCCTCCCAAACATGAGAACTGCCCTGCTGGTGGGAGGCATGCCACTCCCTCCACAGCTTCATCGCCTTAAAAGGAGTATAAAAGTATAGTCATTATTTCAATACTTTTTTTCCTCCAATGGATACAACTCTAATTAAAAACTGACTGTTCAAATTCCCACATCTTAATGGTGCTTCTCTGTCTGGCTTCAGATTGTTATAGCTACACCAGGGCGGCTACTTGAGATCATGAAACAGAGGGCAGTGGTGTTGGACAGAGTTGAAGTGGTTGTTGTTGACGAGGTAGGAGAATCACATGGAAATTTACACTAACATACCTTGAAAACTGGAATTTTGTACCTGGTCAACATATAAACCTTTAATGTTAACTATACTGAACTGGGAAAAATGTCCTAATATTTAGCCAAACAATACTAATCAAAATTGTAAATATTTTTTTTATTATCTGGCATGTGAATGAGGATCCAATGTTTTATAATGAATAATCAGTTGTGTGCTGTTTGGTCAGTATGTGATTTTAAAATGGACCAAGTCTGTCAAACTTTTAATAGTTGTGGTGCATTCTCTAGGTGGACACAATGTTGAAGATGGGTTTCCAGCAGCAGGTGCTGGAGGTTTTGGAAAAAGTCCCTGAGAAGCATCAGACTCTGTTGGTCTCAGCCACAATCCCAAAGGGGACAGAGGAGCTGGCTGCTCGGCTGGTCCAGGACCCTGTCCATATCACTGTTGGAGAGAAGAACCAGCCTTGTGCCAATGTCAGGCAAATCCTGCTGTGGGTAGAGGAACCGTCCAAAAAGAAGAAGCTGTTTGAGATTCTCAATGTAGGTTTTGAGTGATTTTTACTTATGGCAAGGATGTCTTATATTGGCCTTTGTTTATTTGGTTCTAGTTTGCTTTTCAGCTGAGTTATTCAAAAACTGTCAAAATTATGGCACAATTGACAGTTAGTGGAAAAGTAGAGCATGGGCCAAGGAGGAAACTTTAAAATTTTGCAGGAGAACATTGAACATGATTTATCTATGCACAGTAAGAAATGACACCCTTTCACATGTTCTCACTTAGTATTTTTTGGGTGGAGTATCACTTTAAGAACACAAACTTTCACTGCCAGGGTAATCTTCAAGTGGACAGCACTTTTCTTACTTTGTTGCACCCTGGAGAATAAAAGATGGCTTTGGTAGGAACTATATGTTGCTGTTACTTTAAAGGGAATGTTTCACTATTGTCTGGATACCCACTAGTACCTGCCTGGCATTTTATTAACTGGCTGTTTAGACATGGGAATTCCTTTAGCTTCGAAGTGTAGTCTCTCTGCTACACCATATTTAGGCAGCCATTGCTGCAGCCCTGGCCCCCGTCTGGAGGAAATGGGTGGGACCTGAGCCATGGCTCCACTCCAGGAATCCCAGCAATGACTCTCACCATATATACAGGGCAGGACAGCAACAGTCTGCTGTACTTAACTCAGTGAATTACTGTTGTTGACCTTTGTAGGAATACTAAGACCTGCTTAATTGTCTATAAGGATATTGCAACATGATAGGACATTTTTAATCATAACTGTTGTTTAAGAAGTCTGTTGTCATTGAACATTGTAAACATGTTAATCCTACAGATTTGTCAGTGACTGTAGGATTTTAATATTTTTACAGCTTTATAGCTGAGCACATGATAATTAGCTTTAGGAAACATAATACATTTAAGACGAGATATAGAATGGTGCGGTGATTAGCAAATTACCATCTCTCATCTTTCAGTATGACCTCACCTAACCTTATTCCCTCCTAGTGGTTTTATTTTATTTTTTATGAATTTTGTTGTTGAATAAAATCCAAACCACAGGTAAACAGATGAATCTGTTCTTTAACCTCTGCAGTCTGCTTTGCATCTTTTGTTCCTCAAAAGTATTTGATGCTGGCTGAAGAATCATGACTGCCATCTGCTGGAATTTCAGGGAAATGAACATGAACTGTACCTACTATTTTAAATCTGCTTAATGTCTCTGCTCAAACGTTACAAATGATTTATTGTTTTATTTACATCATTAGATGAATTGGATCAGATTCAATAACTAAAAAACAAAACCTTTTGCTTTGTGGCTTTTCAGGATAGTAAGCTGTACCAGCCTCCAGTGGTGGTGTTTGTAGACTGTAAACTGGGGGCGGACCTGCTGTGTGATGCAGTCTCCAAGGTGACAGGACTCAACACCGTGGCGATCCACTCTGACAAGACCCAGTGGGAACGCAACCGCATCCTCAGGGTGAGGCCCATGGCAGCCAGAGCATGCACAGCCATGTAGCAGACAAATAGCAGCACTGTATAAGACTGCTGCTTGTAGATGGAAGATCCCAGTCACACAGCTGAACTGTTATTTAGTATTAGTTTATAATTTATTCAACCTTATATATAGACACGTACTCATGTCATCTCTGTCAGTCTGCCCCAGGGCAGCTGTGGCTACAAATGTAGTTTACCACCACCAGAGTGTGAATGTTACAGCGAATGAATAATGGGTCAATAATGTAAAGTCCTTTGGCTGTTGAGAAAATAGCTATAAAAAGCCAATTTATTATTATTATTATTATTATTATTATTATTATGTGGATCAAACACAACTATAAGATATAATTATGGGAGAACAGAGCATGAACAGACTTTAAGTCATCTTAAGCTCGATAACCGATCTCTCAGGTCAGCTGACCAGCTGCTCCTGAGGGTTCCCAAAACTAGGCTGAAGCTCAGAGGGGACCGAGCATTTTCTGTTACAGCTCCAAAACTGTGGAATGAACTACTGCTGCACATGAGACAGGCCTCCTCACTGTCCAATATTAAAACTCTTCTTAAAACCCACCTCTTTTCTTTGGCTTTTCACACCACATTGATTTTATGTGCACGGCTATTTTATCTAGGGTGGACAGCCTATTTATTTATTTATTCATTATGTTTCATTGTGTTTTTCATTGTGGGCCAGCTGAGGTGGCTTGGGCATCTGTTTCGGATGCCTCCTGGACACCTCCCTGGGGAGGTGTTCCAGGCATGTCCCACCGGGAGGAGGCCTTGGGGAAGACCTAGGACACGTTGGAGAGACTATGTCTCTCGGCTGGCCTGGGAACGCCTCGGGGTCCCCCCGGAAGAGCTGGAGGAGGTGTCTGGGGAGAGGGAAGTCTGGGCATCCCTGCTTAAACTGTTGCCCCCACGACCCGGCCCCGGATAAGCGGCAGATAATGGATGGATGTGTTTTTATCTTAGTATTTTATCTTCTTATTTTGTTTTTGGTGTGTTTATTTTACTGTACAGCACTTTGGAAACCTTTGTGTTTATTTAAATTTGGGCTTTATAAATAAAAATGGATTAGATCTTAATATCATGTTTTACACACAGAGAGGCATAGAAACAAGTTGGAGCTTTAGTGTTGAACTATGATCAAGTAACATTTGTTTTGTGTCCATCAGGGTCTTCTGGATGGGGACTTTGAAGTGGTAATCAGCACAGGGGTGTTAGGCAGAGGACTGGACTTAGTCAATGTCAGATTGGTGGTGAACTTTGATATGCCAAACACAATGGATGAGTATGTTCATCAGGTAAGGGATTCTAGTGTTTTTAAGGGATATACTGTAAACTGTTCGTTTCTGAATTATTACTGTTTGCTGACATGCTGTTATCTAAGTTCCTCTAGTCTAACATTGACAAATTAAGCAATGTTTACCATTTTTTTGTTTTATTTTGATTTTGGTCTATGTGTAGTACTAGTACCGATATTGTTGCATAAAATTCTTAACATGATGTCCAGGATATCACTAAAGGCAAATGTACAATACCCCATTTTCCCTGCCATTTCTTACAGATGGGTAGAGCGGGTCGTCTTGGACACAGGGGAACAGCCATCACCTTTCTCAACAACAACAATAAGCGTCTTTTCCTGGGAGTGGTGAACAGGGTCAAACCCACAGGATCCATTTTGCCACCTCAGCTGCTCAACTCACCACACCTTCATGAGCAGCAGAGGAGAGAAAGACAGAAAGCCAAAACAGGGTCTGACATTCTGGTCACACAAAACAATCTCATTGACATAATACGGAAACATGAGCGCTCCAAGAAATAGTGCTCCGCTTATTTTGTTTGAATTGGCAATGTGTACTTCTTAAGTAAATACCTAGCTTGTACATTGCTTTTTTGTATAAAAACTAACAATATGTGCTGTATCCTGAATATTTTTGGAATAAATGTAAAAAAAAAGAAAAGAATTCACATGTTTTATATCTCTCTTTTTACATTCATTACTTTGAAATTGAAATAAATCTCAATCTAATGTATTTCAGAGACTGTGTAAATACTGGCTGTGCTATATCCACCTTTCCCTTGAAACTTTTAATAGTATTTATCAGATGTATGCACTATGCACAGCTTTGCCAAAAAAAGTCCCACACTCGAATATGTCATTGGACCTTCTTTGCCATGGTTTGATTCCAATAAATGTATGCAATGTCACATGTTTTATTTCTGTAATTTTTTGGACCTGTAACATGGCTGAACCTGAACATATCAAGACCTAATCAACTGAATTAACCCAAGATCCTAACACTGCCCCCCACCAGCTTGTACTGTAGAAACTGAGTATGATGGCTAATCACTTCACGTCTTATTTCACCCTGACATGCCCATCACTCTGGAACAGGGTCAATATGGACTTTCTGAACTCTCAGTCTTTATACTCTCTATCAAACTGATGATAGTTACTCACTGCATCCGTTAGGATTAAAGAACTTGTTGAAGCTGGAACATATTAATCATGTCACTAATTACCCAATGGAAGGATTCTTGTTAAATCCATGTTGGGACTTTCTTTGGCCAAGCTTTGTAGATTGCACATACAAAAATATTATAAAACATTTTCTATACAACATAATTCAATTTAGTCTTTGGGGTCTTAACATAGCCAATTTTTCCCCACTGTAAAATGAAAGTTCTTTTGTTATTTTCTTTGTTGTATAAATGTCCCTTGTGGTTCAGATATTTTCTCTTAGTGTACTTTTATAGTCACCAGTAGATTGATTAAATATTCAGAGGTTCAAATGTGTCTGTCTTAGTCCATTAAGGAAGAACATTATGACATTAGAGATAAAGAATATTCTTCAGTGTTCTTATTTTTTGTTTAACAGATTGAGGTTGCATTTTGTGCTTATTTCTTGGTTAAAAGATGACTGCTCACTTTTAAATATAATAATTGCCATAATCACATAAGAATCTTTTTTTATATAGCATTTATAAAAAGGCAGTCTCCAAAGTGCTTTGATAGCAAATGGTAAACTCAGAACAGTAAATGCAACAGAATTAGGATTTAACCAAAGAGCAGTGAACAAAGCTCAGATAAAAGCTGGAAAAAACTGTCACAAAACAAAAATTATACAGGCAAATCTAGAATTACAGTGGAAATAATTAATTTAAACAATAATTAAGTGGAAATAAAAACAAAAAAATCAGTAAGATCAACAGAAGGTGTTTATTTGCTGACATCTCTACTGGGATGGAGTCTTAAAACTGGACAAACAGTATTTTTTTTAGTGAATTGAGGTAGGGGTAAATTGCATTGATACATAAAGTCTGGATTATGTCTCCATCTAGCGTCAGAATCAGACGGATACGTACATTTCTACGTCATCACGTAACGGTTGCTAAAATTTCAGCCAATCAGCGCTGAGTGGTGGAGCCGATTTGAAATTGAAGCGGGCGAAGGCGGAAGCGATGAGAACATCCATGGAAAATATAAACAAAAGGGGCTGTATTCGCCGGGACCCAACGCCTATTTTTTATGAAAACTTCCGTTTAGTTTTTTAACAAACTTAAACAGACTTTACAACAGTGACTCTTAGCAGTTATGGCTATCTTACATGTTTTCGATGTTGTGTAAGTGAGTAGTGCTGTTACCGTTAATTGTTAGCTAATCCGTCAGCTATTTTTAAGGTGTTTCATTTACTTATTTAATTTCTTTTTAGCTAAAATGTCGTTATTTAGTGTCCAAGCGAGGAAACACACCGCTTACTATGACCATCTACTGTCAACATCAACTTCTAAGACGCCTGTAAGAGAACGACTTATGGACCAAAAAGCATTAGACTCAGCCTCCAGCCGCAAAAGTGATAGAACATCTGGAGAGTCAATGCATGAAGACAGCAGATCGTCGGATAAAAGCAGACAAGTTAATAGGACATATGTCATTTCTGCGTTGTCAAAAAGTGGCAGTGGGCAACAGACTCCTTACCGGGGTCGACTCACCCTGCAGAGGAGGTCTAGGAGGAAGACCGGTGCTGAAAAGTTAGAAGACAAAACGACGCTGGTTGATAGCAATCAGAGCACCACGCCAGCTGCACCGAAGAGACTGACCCTGCAACGCAGAAGTAAGACTCCCTCCGTGGATAAAAGCATGCACAGGCAGCGTGGGGTCACAGGTATTGAACCACACTCAACCCCTAAAGTCCTCATTGAATCTAACGGTAGGACACCCGTTTTATTCCGCTCGATAAGCCTGAAGGAAACTGCATCTAAAAGCAAATGTGCAGAGAGTGCTGCTCAAGAGCAAACCCAGGGGAAGTGGGTTCACAGCAAGGCTAAACAACTAGAGGATCAGGCCCAAACTTTTAAAACACCGACCAGAAAGACCCCATTTGAGAAAATCGCCGCCAGAAGAGATGTGTTCGAAAAGCTGGCAGCAAAAGAAGCTTCTAAACCAGTAGTGGCGAAATCTGCAAGTCTGGAGAGGTCCAAATCTCGAGTACAACAATTAGAGAACTCCAAACCTGCCCCAGCTCCTCGGGTGAGCAGGGCCTTCACAGGTGTGGATAAAGCCACCCCTGTCACTCGTGTAAGAACCAGGGGGCCATCCACTTCAATCCAAAAGGCAGACAAAGCTCCTGTTAAGACCTCCACCCCTGCTCCAGCTCCAGCCCTCTCTGAGCAGACCCTGTCCCGTCCCAGTGAGGTTGTAAAAGAGCAGAGTTCTCTGAAGATGGAAAATAGTGCAGTGACTGTTGCAGTCCGTGTGCGTCCTTTCAGTGCCAGGTATGTGATATAGTGCTTACTTTGATTGCATTGGATAAAAATATTGAGGAAATAGTGGATGTACATGAGCCAGAATTTGAGGATCTGGGACTTAAAACCAGTGGAGACAATGATCTAATTCAATGTGGTTCAACAATATGAAAGTGTTGACATGTGTTTTTATGTTTCTCCTTTGTTTTAGGGAAAAAGCAGAGAAGGCATCTCAGGTCATTTTCATGAATGGCCAAGAGACTGTCGTCCAGCATCCAGACTCAAAACAGAGCTACTCCTTCACCTATGACTTCTCCTTCTTCTCAGTGGATGACAGTGACTCGTTTTTTGCCAGCCAGCAGACAGTGTATGAGACACTGGCCAGACCACTGCTTCTGAGGGCCTTCGAAGGATTCAGCACCTGCCTTTTTGCATATGGTCAAACAGGCAGTGGGAAGTCATACACGTGAGTCCTTTTTGCTTTAAATAAAGTATATTGTAGTTTCCCTCTTTTACGTCATCATCGCCCTTTTCTATTTCTGTTGAAATGTACTGTATGGTATTGTTTGGATGAGTGCTGTAAACTGCATCCTGTAATTGTAGGATGATGGGATTTGGAGAAGAAGCCGGCGTAATCCCACGATTCTGCCAGGAGCTTTTTTCTGAACTGGCTTCTATGGAAAATGATGAGGTGAAAACTCTTTGGTTTGATACACCTGACTTATTTATATGTGCATTGTTTTGTTTGTTCTTTTATTATCTGCTGTCTTGGGAGTATTAGAAAAACTATAGAGGCTGCAGCTTTACCAGAAAATATCTCAAATATTAAAGCTCAATTAGGGTCAGAACATGGTTTTCAAATTCTCTCTGACGGGATATTTTAGAGACAATTTGACAGATTAGTGTTGCTATATGACCCACATTATTACTTTTTAATTCATTTTTGCTTTAGTTGGACCATACAGGATTATCAAAAACAAGGAGCTACTTTATGTCAAAGTAAATGTTGGAATGGCAATCAATTAAAGTTTGCTCTCTGACAGGACATTACTGTGTTTTGACCCATTAATGTATGTTTAAAAATGATTTCATTTCTAACAAGAAGCCTTTTGGTTGTTTCAGGTTAAATGTCACGTGGAGATGAGCTATTTTGAAGTTTACAATGAGAAGATTCATGATCTGTTAGTTACCCGAGATGATCCTAACCAAAGGAGGATGCCAGTAAGTAGAGCAACATCAGCTCCTACTGAGTTTGTTGTGGGACTTATCGTAATTACAGAGAAAAAAGAAATACTTGGTTTGCTAGTTTTTGTTTATGAATGGGAGATGTTTGTCTTTGGCCTGCTTACAAATATTCATCCATCATAACTAACCATAAAACAAGACAAAAAGGAAGAGAAGCTCATAGCACATAAAAACATAATGAGGTCATGTTACAACCAAACAAGCTACTTGAATCAGTTTTACACTAAAAGAGGTACCAGTTCTAATCAATGGTGAGTTATGAGTTGATATAGTGATATGTACAAAGTGCTATGTTACTGTTGAGCATTGTTATGTTTAACGGTAACAGTAGGTTAGAGTATTATAAATTACTCTAACATATGCTTCACTTTTACACAGCGATCTCCCTAGTTTATATGCCATAGTGACCTTTTTCACAGTCACGGTAGAGCTGGACTGTGTAAAATCCTGTCAGTCATGATAAATCCCTGTTGTGTTGTGTTTTCAGCTGAGAGTAAGGGAACATCCAGTGCATGGGCCCTACGTTGCTGAACTCTCTGCGTAAGCAAAACATTTTTCCTACTGTGTACTGAAGGTCAGTAAAGAACACAATCCCAGTCTTAGATGGTGAGCAGAACTGCTAACATTGTCATTTCTTTACAGTAATGTGGTGAGCTCTTACCAGGACATTCAGGTGGGTTGACCTTACTCACATGATGTTTTTCACTAGGGCTGCAGAAAATATATAAAAAAAAATACTGTCGCAATAACGGAGTGTGCAATATTCATATCACAAAGACGTGCAATAATTTCTTTTCTTTTTTTTTTTTTTTTCTTTTTTTTTTTTCATTAACTTTTGTTTAACATGCCATGGGGTACCAGAGTGGTTTTCTCTTTCACTAACATGTTAATTTTTCTGAACGAAGAACTGAAGTAATGCTATTTCTGCTGGTTGAATGCAAGTTCACATGTTATTAATGTTGAAAAGATGTGAATATTTTCAGAGCACAACTTCGGGCATGGCCAGAACAATTATATTTTAAGATTTGATTTTTATATGCAGTATTTACCAAACCAGGCAAGCAATAGAATATTGTTCTGTTAAAGCTCTTACATGGCGGTACTCTGGTACTTTTATTATGAAATACATCCATGTCATTTACACATTGTTATATGTGAATAAATATACAAAATATTTGACTATGTTTATGTCTGAAGGTCTATGGTAGCAGCATCACCAGGTTCTTGGACAGAATTGTGTAACTGATTGTGGTAGCACAGTATTTTGTCTTAAATTATAAATGAGTCAGCATACAAACAACTGGCTCATTTTAACATTGTTAAGGAACATTTTTCTTAGTAGATGAAACTGATATTTCTTAAGGTGAATGAGAAATACCACAATATTATCATTATCGCAATGCTGTACACCCACATCACATATCGTAAGTTTTGCCAATATTGTGCAGCCCTATTTTCCACATCTTATGTGCATTATTAGAGTAATTTGAAGTTTGGATGCAAGTCTGGTATCCCAGATAAATACAAGACTGATAATTACATGAGAGGATATACACTAATTCATATAATCCACTGTCTTTTTAGGGTTGGCTGGAGCTCGGCAACAAACAAAGAGCCACAGCAGCCACTGGAATGAATGACAAGAGCTCCAGATCTCACTCTGTTTTCACCCTGGTTATGACCCAGACCAAGGTAAGACCTCTTAATTTGTGCATTTCCCTATGTTACTGCCCACAAACAAAACACAACTGGAATTAAAAGAAGTTTGACCCAAGGTAGAAATTAGATTATTTGTACTGAGTTTTACAAGTTCTTCTGTGGTTTGTGTGCTTGTCTATTGTCTACAGACTGAGTTTGTGGAAGGAGAGGAACACGACCACAACATCACCAGCAGGATCAACCTGGTGGACCTGGCAGGCAGTGAACGCTGTAACTCGGCCCAGACCAGTGGAGACAGACTGAGGGTATTCACAAATTTAAGCACAAACCAATGCTAATTCAGTAAAAAATTCTGTCTCACTCAGGATGTAACAGGTTATTTTTTCTGTTGTATTTTACAGAGAAACATGTGACAAACACTTAGATTTTTAAGATTATTTTGAAATATGTTTTATTTTTAATAACACACAGTTATCATTTTCGGAGAATTGAAAAGACTGAAAAAGAATGATAGCCATGACCTTTCTCTTGAATTATTGTAGGAAGGGGCAAGCATAAACAAATCCTTGTTAACACTGGGGAAGGTCATCTCCGCCTTGTCAGAACAGGCTCTGAGCAGAAAGAAGGTCTTCATTCCTTACAGAGAGTCGGTCCTCACATGGTAAAAGAGCACAAAACCTGTGGAATTTTCTAACAGAAACAGAGGGCTCTGTCAAGTATCACTTCTGATGTTTTTCTTTCCCTACAGGCTATTAAAAGAAAGTCTTGGTGGCAACTCCAAGACAGCCATGATTGCCACATTGAGTCCAGCAGGCAGTAACGTAGAGGAAAGCCTGAGCACCCTACGCTACGCCCAGCAGGCCCGTACAATAATTAATGTGGCTAAAGTCAACGAGGACACTAATGCCAAGCTCATCAGAGGTCAGACATAAAAACACAACACTGGATACATTACATTGCCTCACCCTCATGTATGATTAGAACTGGTCACTAATAGAAAGTTACCAGTGTAGCCAAAGTCAATCCTGTGCATCTGAACTCTGTAAAGAAGCCAGAATGTAACCTCAAAACACCTCGGAACCTTGAAAAGTTGCTTTGATGGCTTTATTTATTTATTGTATGCATACAGAGGCTGTTGCTCATTCTATTTTTCTAAAAGTTGAGGTGTTTTGTCAGCCTGAACATCTGTCATGTGACACAAAGACCACACACCTGTACCTCAAACCTCGAGAGAAAATCAAAGACACTTATTGTCTACGGAAGTCTGCTGTTGATATGGTATTGATCACAGGTGTGAACTATGTCAGTGCAAGGGCACCACTTCATAAAACCAGAAGGCTACATCTTAGAGCGTATACCTCTGCCAAAGAATGTGCAATGTTAGAAATGTGGAAAATAAAATCCAGGATCTGCCCCAAAAATTTACTATCTTCTTCCTTGGTCCAAGTTTCATGAGAATTTGTGGGTTTTGTATAATCTTGTTGACAAAGTAAGAAATGGTTACAAAAACATCACTTCTTTGGTGGTGGTAACATTGCTCATCGAGCACTACATAATATTTTTTGCTATTTCCCTCCAAAGCAAAATACAGAGCCAAACTAATACTAATCTTTGCTGTTTGCTTTTCTGCCTGTTGCTCTTCTTCCTTTGTCTCTTATCTTTTCATGCTGTCACCTTGTCTCTGCATGTTTTTCTCTTTGTATGAGAATGTCTGTCTATCCGTGCCTTGCTCTTGATCTTCTTCTCTCCGACATACCCTCCCGTCTTACCCATCCATCTATCTATCACTAGCGAATGCACTACCCGCTTCAATTAAGGCTTGGCCCTAACCTTGCCTCCAGGCCATATTTATGCACTGTCAGCTGCACATGGCGGCTAACTGTCATGCAAGTATTATTTTTCATAAGATGATTGTGCTGCTGTTTGACGTTTTTAGCACTAAGGGGAGCTCTTGCTGTGGTTTTCTCTTACACCACATGTGAATAGGACTTAGATCCGGTCACTCCTGCTCTGAAAAATATCCCTAGTAAGCAGCATTGTTGACAATTTTAGTGATGAAATTTGAATACTTTTTTTACAGCTGCTTGCAAATTTCTCCTTAAAACACACCTTTAGACCTGCAAATTGTGCACAACTGAACTTAGTCATTGTTTTTATTTTTCAGCTCTTCTCAGTTTGTAATTTACAGGCAGTCGGTGTGTTGTATCTGTGTCATGTACAATATTAGGTGTATGAATTTAGGAAAAATCCTGCATGTGTTTTTAGAGCTGAAGGCAGAGGTGGAGAAGCTGCGAGCGGCCCAAATGAGTTCTCAGGGCATTGAACCTGAGAGGGTGAGACTGTTTCAGCAGGAGATTGTCGCCCTGAGGAACAGAATCTGTCAGCAAGAGAGAGAAATGGCTGAGGCCAACAAGTTAGTATTACTGTTATCATGTATATATTCTGTTTGTCTAATTCAGCTGAACTAAATATGTGTAGTCTCTGTTTTTGTGATTTTGATAAAATCTGTCAGTGATTTCTAGTTTTAATAAAAAAAACCAAAACCTTTTAATATACATATTCTATTCGCTATATGTCATTTACAGATTAGTTTTCAGTAATATTATTGTAAAGTATTCAGTAAACATATTTCCTTCATACCATTCATTCATTCGTATGTATTTGTCACAATTATATAATGTTGCACATGTTGTATACATAAATGAATCTCTAATTTGATCAAATGAAATTGTACCACAGCAAATTCATTTTTGATATTCGTCATTGGCGGGGGAAAACAACAATTGACTTATTAAAAAAGCTTTTCACTAAAACTAGAACATTTTGTAATGAGTGTCTGGCTCACATTTTTATGAATACTACATTGTTAACTTCTCTTTCAGGGCTTGGAGAGAAAAACTGGAGCGAGCAGAAATTCGCAAACGTGAAGAGACTAAAGAGTTGCAGGTAATTTAACTTAATTTAGCATCATGTTTATTTTCATTTCAGTTTCCACTTCATTCAGTTTCATCACAGGTCTCTTCCTTTGTGCACAAAAACACAATACTCCCATCCTACCACCTTTGGTCAAAAACTATCTTTTGAAACAAGTTGTAATAAATACTGCCGTGTCCCTATACAGAAGACAAGTATGTGAAAACTACTTAATGGGTGAACTGCAGAGGTAAATATATCTTTTTCTGTGTGTATTCAGAAAGCTGGTGTGACATTTAAAGTGGACAACCGTCTTCCTAACCTGGTGAACTTGAATGAGGATCCTCAGCTGTCTGAGATGTTACTATACATGATCAAAGAAGGGCGAACAACTGTGGGTAAACTGAAATCTGATTGTATCCATGACATTCAGCTGACAGGAGCGCTTATTGCTGACCAACACTGGTAAGAACAAACTGATGGAAGTATATGAACAAAAATGTATGTAGTTTAGTAAATCTAGGGTTTGGTCCAGTCTTATGTCTTACAGATACATTTAGAACTCTTTTTTCTAGTTAATCATTATTTTTTTTTGCCAGTGATCTAAGAAATACAATTATGTACCGCATATTCCTTTGTTTTCCACTGATGGAAAATGTCTGTGTTCTGTGCTTTGTAACTGATGCTTTTTTTATTTATTTTTTTTTATTTTTTTTTTATTTATAGTGTTATAACCAACATGCAAGGTACTGTCAGCATCACTCCGATGAAAAATGCCAAGACCTTTGTCAATGGTAACCTCATCTCTGAATCCATGGTCCTTCACCATGTAAGTTCTCTGGTCCCATCTGGAGTTTACACAATAGGCCCTCATTTAATCTGCTTGACTAATTTCTTTGTTGTAAAATTAAAACAAAATGATTGTCTTAGTTCTACGTGAATACTTTATGAATACTCTTAACATGTCTTATCTCTGTGTTTGCATGGTTTCCAGGGCGACAGAGTGATTCTGGGTGGAGACCACTACTTCCGCTTCAACCATCCAGCCGAGGTCCAGTCAGGGAAGCGAGTGTCATGCTGGACAGGTGCAGGCGAAGGACAAAAAGACTTTGAATTTGCCAAAAATGAATTGCTTGCAGCTCAAAGAGCACAGTGAGTACAAAAGAACTACAGAACAATGACTTAATATTCTTGTATTCTTTTTTGTTTTTTATGGAGTCGGTCGCCTTGATTTAGACCGTCTGATCAAATATCTGTTATTTATTTAAGCTAATTTTGTCTGTCTTAGGCTGGAGGCAGAGATTGAGGAGGCCCATGTAAAGGCGAAGGAGGAGATGATGCAGGGAATCCAGATGGCCAAGGAGGTAGCCCAGAAGGAACTATCTGACCAGAAGGCGCGTTATGAGAGCAGGATTCGAACCCTGGAGCAAGAGCTGGTACTTGGCTTTGTTTTTCAAAGCAGAGAACACACTAATAGGTTTTTTTATGTTTAACCTTTTGTTTTACCACTCCCAGTCACTTCCATAATAAATAATATCAAAACTATTTTTACTTCAGAATGAGGAGAATGAACGGAAGCACCAACAGGAGTTGGACCAGCAGAGAGTGGCTAACCAGAAGGCAGAGCTGAAGATGGCCAAGTTGGAGCTGGAACAGGAGGTGGACACTCAGAGGAAACGCCTTCGGCTGCACATGGAGGCCCAGGTTAGACCAAACATCAGCAACTGGAAATGTAACATTTTCCTCTGACTGCAGAAAACACTATTTAAGGTTACTTACTTTAGTGCTGTAGCTACTAACATGAAAAACTACTTCCACTCTTAAAAACTTGTCTTTCTGTTACTGTTTCTCACTCTTGTCAAAAAAGTTTAATTGCTGTAAGTGCTTTTGTTTATTGCCCTTTCATTATTCTCAGAAGTCTCTGAATAGGACATTTTTAACACATAGTCTCCATTTAATTATTTAAGATTTCTGATGATCAGATGCAAATATGCTGATGTCCAGATTTATGTTTGTTTAACTGATGGGCCGTTTGGGAGATGTTTTGACTTGTAGCGTACTTGGCTCCAGGCATAATGTTTTGCCTGCATGGTGTTTTTTTAATACATGTCTAATTCAACAATTCACTTCAGGCAATGGAGGATCATCGCGTGTCTCAGGCAAAGATTGTTGAGGCATTGGAGGCAGAAAAGAGAAAGATCAGTAAAGAGCTAGAAGAGATGCAAAAGAAAAGAGCTTTAAGGGAAAAAGAAAATTCCAGAAATGGTGAGTCAAGTCACTTCTGAGTGACTGCTTAAAGATACATAAAACAATGTATGTGATACATTTAATTTACATTTACAGAGCAGCTGACATCTTCTTTAATAAATTAAACTTGGAAGTAGGCAACCATATAAATAACTAAGAAATGCATGTAGGGTCATTAAATAAAAAAAGTAACTTCTAAATGTTGGATTTTCTTTGAAAACATAGTGTCTGAAATTTTTCCATGTACAAAATCAAGCTGAAACAAAGACTTTCTGAGCCTTTATGTTTTCTATGGCTGTGGTGGAGTGATGTTTTATTTCTGTTTTGCAGCCTCTCCAAAGTGGGATGCTATGAAGCTGTCCTTGATGATTGAAGAAGCCAATAAAATCAGTGCTAAATTGAAGAAAAACACAGTCTTCAGCAGGTATGAATAGACTTGCCTCACCCTGTTATTTTAATGTGCTGATTTGCTGGACAGTGCTAATTAATAGTAGAAAGTTTCCCACTGCCTTTTTACTCAAGTAAGAAAAAAAAATTATTATCCATTATTCTTCAAAACACGTCCTATCAAGATAAACACAAAAAGAACCCAAGGTCTGTCTGTTTTGAAGCTTTCCTTTTTTTTATGTTTTTGTCAAACTCTAAAATCATTTTTTTGTGGAAAGTGTCTTCATCAGCAGTATTTTAAGTGACACTAAACTCTAAATCTTGTTTTTGAGATGGAAGCCAAATTATTGGACTTAATAGTGATGAAACAGAACAAAACTGGTGATAATATACAAAAAAATAACAAATATGTGAAAACCTTTTTAGCTTGGCAGTTGAAAATGGCTCAACTTTCCACTTTTTGTTTTAAAATTGTATTGAGCCTTCACACCTTTATGATGTTGAACTTTTAGAACACCTCAACTTCATGAAATTTCCAGTAAAGAAAATCAGTGTTAAATTCCATCAAACCTCATTCACTTTCCATCAAACTGAAGTCACTTTATCGCTGAACCACTGGGCGCAGCAGCAATTTTTGCCTCAAATGATTATTTATTTATTTTTCTGGTTCGTGTAAGATAATAAAATCCTTTTCATAATGTATTAAAACACCACAGCGACAAAACAACACGGTCCGCTGAATTATTGGCTTTGTTGCTGAGTTTCAAGTGGCTTTGGGGCTTCAGTGTTCTGTGGAAAAGTAGGGTAAAGAAAAAGATGAAAAAATATTATAAATGCAGAGAACAATGATTTTTCTGTCACATGGATCAAGACCTGCACATTCACACATGGATCAACACACTCTCAGCCTGTTTCTGGCTTTGTAGCAGTTTCATCTCATGGGTGGAGTTGGATTCAGAATGCGGGGTTACGTTATACTTTAAAGTATTACAGTATAAATAGCATTATTACAGTTTTTTTTTTTCTTCCACATTAGACATGAAAGCTCTGAAAACAAGAACCTGGACCAAAGTGGTGTACAGCAAGTACGGGTTCAAAACACGAAACTTGGAATCTCCACATTCTGGACTTTGGAAAAGTTTCAAAACAACATGGCTGCCATGAGAGAACTCGAACAGGTTTGTCTGAAATCAGTTCATTATTAAGAGTTTGCTAATTAATCCTGACAAAAGAGCAGCCATTTATGGGTTAAAACCTTCTATAGTTGTAGAGACCCTACTCGTTCATATAATTTGCAGAGTTTCTGCAGGTCATTAAAAAGCATTACAAATCATTAAATAGATTTTGTGAAAATGAAGGCCTTAAATGGCAATAAAAAGCGTTAAATTTAGTGTCCAGAGGCATTAAAAAAATTAAATACACTTGATGGGAAAAAAAGCATTGTTATTCATGATTTATGTTGATTATATAAACATTTAATAATTTTGATCGGAAGTATAGTGGGATGATTGACAGGTGGAACCCTTTAATTGGTTATTGTTTGCTTGGAATGCAACGTGCTGTGAGTGTACTCATGCCGTGGCGAAAGTGCAGAGGGAATATTAGCAAATGTCAGAAAAAGGGGAAAATGCAAGTTTCAGCGGAAGTGATTGGAGGAGGAACTATTCAGAACCTGGTTAAAGCCTTTCAACGATAAACCGTCATGTACGTATACACAAGACTATATATAAAACTGTATCTGCAGTTGGACATGGGCATTAAATTTGTTTAAAGTGGCATTAAAAAGGGCATTAAAAAGCATTAAATTAGATTTGCTGATACCTGCTGAAACCCTGATTTGGTCAGTACTCCAGTAATCTAATATTTATTGCCTGTTGAGCATGAGGCAAGTAAATTGAATCTGTGTGCTGCATATTTTGAGCCTGACATGAGCTCAAGTTCAATTGCCAATTTCCTAGGTGTTTAACCTTATTTACAGCCCAAAATGTGTTGTTCTCTACCTAATGGAGAGATGGCATCCCATTTTGCTGTGCTTTTCTCATTAAGTTGAGTAAATGAGACTGGGCATGTCAGCATTAGTTTACTCTCCGCAGGGGGATTCCACCTCTAAAGATGACGATGTGTTTTATGACCCTGATGATGAGTGGGAGCAAGATATATCGGCCTCCTCTGCTTCCACCTCCTCCTTCTCACGCCGAAGGTAATTATCCAGCTCCTCTTCACTCACCCTATCCATCAGTCCATTCCAGCAGCTCACATTTACATCACCTTTCAGAGTCTTAATTGGTACACTTGTTCATTTTATTTAAATGAAGTAGATGGATAATAAACTCATTGCCCTTATTATCAACTAAACAGCCTATTGTGCACTTTTAAAGTGAGCTAGTATCAGGCAAATGGATGTATATGGAAAATTTAAAGGTATGTAAATGGAACATGGAAAGTCATTTTTTGTTGAACATGTTTTTTTTTACCAGCCCATTCTAGTTTCCACCAATGTGATTTACAACCTGGGACATGTTTCTACATTCAACACATCACTTTTTTTCTCTTGAGATGTTGACATGAAGTTGCTGACCACCAAATGGTTCCCTTTTCATTCTTTTTCCTCTGTTTATTAACTTAATTTCCACAGAGACCAGGCCAAAGGATTGAAAGGGCACTGAGGGTCCCTGTGTTTCATACTCTAAGACTCGCAGCTTAAGCACACCCACACACAGAACACCTGTGGTACATGCAGAACCCCCAACATTTTCCTCTCACATTGTTGTTATTCTTGTCAGCCATGTTTATGGTGCTTCTGGTGGTGCCTGAACTACCAGCAAAGTCAGCCAAATTAAACATGGCATGGCGCTCTGTGGTTCCTCCATCGCTCTGACTTCATCAAACCCATGCCATAACTACGAAACCTCAGTTAGGCCTCAGTTGCTTTTGCCACATGCCCACCTTGAGATTGTAATAAAGTTTGCTGCATTTCTCAGCGTAACATTTGCATGCATGCTGGTAAAATAACCCCAGTCTACATGTACTCCTGTAGAATAACAGACTATTTATGTAGAGAATCTTCCTTACATGGCTTTGCTTTTGACTTGTTTGATTTAAGGAGCAGAAGCCTGTTGAAAAGCAGGAGGATCTCAGGCCGCCTCTATGAGATCAGGGTCCATCCAATTCAAAGCCTGCATAATGGCTCCTCACAATCTGCTGGTAAGGCACAGATAAACCTACAGCGTGTAGGAATAAACATATGTTATGGATACTATGACAAACCAAATGTTGATCATGTCACAGTATTGCTGAAATCATAATAATGTCATCTTAACACTTTTCGCCTCAGGGTTGATGGGCGTGCCCAAACCCCCCTCTACCCACTCCATCTCCTCAGACTCAGCCGTGCCTGGCATTTGCAAGGAGCTGATTGGCCAGTCAGTTGCCCATCTGCGTGGTTGTAATGGCTCAGATGAGAGTTTGGCGGACAGGTTGGCCTCTCATCTGCACCTGGTATACACTGCAGTCCAGACCATTTCTGACTTGTATGATGGCTTGGATGATGACAACCAGGAGAATGGTGAGATTCGATATATACATTTCAGTCTGTTAGAAGCAAGAACAGGGTGATTTTGTTTCAACAGTGTGTTTAGTAGAATTAATTTGTCCTATTTCAGTTAAGTTTGTAAGTGTATCATAGATATAGATGTATAGAAACAAACTATCAGCTTTTAAAGGCATGTATTGTGAAAAATAGGGTTAGTATAAAACAGGTCTATTGGCTGTATACATACAGTTAAAAATCAAAATGGCCATTGGAGGGAGAAATGCACACAGGGCCTATCCAAGCAACTGCGTCACAAACAAATCTGAAATTCTATTTATTTCTGATGTCACTACTATTCAGAACCTAGCTCCCTTTAAAACAACTGCCTGATCTTGAAAGGGCAATGTAGCAAATTGGAGCAGATATTCAGCGTCTTAGTTTTGTTCATTCATTTTTTAATATGCAGTTTTACTGTGGAGCTGCAATTGAGCAAACTCGATTTTGTTGTATTTTTTTCTCCTGCAGTGTTTACGTGCAACTTGGTGGCCCAGACGCAACTAATCAAGGCCACTGTTGCAATAGAGAGTGCTGTGTTTGTTACCATGCAGTGGTTGGCCAGCGTTAGACCCTCCTCCGGCCTACTCTACACCACTGCAGAGGAACTTAAAAGTCAAGTAAAGAAGATGGGAGGATTCTTTCAATTGCTTATTCAGGTACACACTAAAAATATAGCACTGCATTTAAGGCAATGCACTCAAATTTACTCTGCTTTTTGTGGTACTTACTGTAAACATATTAGTTGAAAAGAGGTGAAAACAGATTTTCAGTTGGGTGTACTTTGGACATGGGGATGAATAATCAAAATGCAGAGCATTGATTGACGGGTCTTAGCTCTGAGCTGTTTGAGCTCTGTCTATGGAAATGGCCAAGCGGAGGGAATTCTCAACCTTGAGCCCCAAACAGAACATGAATATATGGAAAATAAATCTAAATTCCTTACCAGCCTCATCACCTAAACACACAATTTTTCCCTCTCATTCTTGATTTTGCACATTCTGTAGCATTTTAATTTATTTACAGGCCCTTCAGACCATGTTGCCTGTTTTGTTGCCTCGTTTGCAACGACTCACTAGCATATAAATTATAATTCAACATGTTGGTCAGTTTGTTTGTCCTGACTCTGCTGACTGAAAATGAAATTTTTCTTCCTGTCCAGGGTTGTGAATCTGAGATCACATCGATGGTGACGGAGGCACGGAGAAAGAGTAGTAAGTGCCTGAATGAGGCACTGCTTGCTCTTTGCCACCTGGCGGCAGTGACTGGCATGCCGCTGAATGTTATGGAGTTAGGCGCCCAGGCCACAGGCAAGGTAATACCACCATTAATACCATAGCAGATTCTATCTTTGTCAAGGCTATGGGGTCCACTGTAATCAAGCCCCCTCTCCACAGT
This sequence comes from Sphaeramia orbicularis, assembly GCF_902148855.1. Taxonomy (NCBI): domain Eukaryota; kingdom Metazoa; phylum Chordata; class Actinopteri; order Kurtiformes; family Apogonidae; genus Sphaeramia; species Sphaeramia orbicularis. The sequence goes on from NC_043960.1 coordinate 21,486,246, forward strand.
ACTGGAGAATAGAATATTAGCTGTGTGGATGTGGGAGCATTAAGATAGTTGGAGGTGGGGATTTGCTGAGCTAACATTCACCTTTTTAAAAAAAAAACAGTTGACGCAACCACAGGGTATTACAATGATCATGGCTGAACAAGATAAATACTGACTGCCAAAAAAAGAAATCCAAATTAAGACTTAAGACTAACAATACCAGAGACATTTTGCTGCATTCTGTATGTGCAAACACCACAGGTATGATAATTAAAGTGCTGTATCTATCAAAAAGTTGGCTAAGGACATATTTTACTAAACTACTAAGTGTTCTTGTTTGTTTCTATGTATTGCCAATTTGATGTGGTTATCATTTGGAGTGTGGATGAATATGATTTTTGTTTAGTTTTTGATTTCATTTCTTTTTTTCAGCCATCAGTTGTCACGGCTCTGTTGAAGGGGACATATAAGGGGGTTTGTTCTCTCTTAGAGGAGAGCCTCACCATCACAAGGGAGATGCTGAGAGAGGCTCAGCTGGCTTATCCCAGGAACCCAGTAAGAGTTCATAACTATTCATTAAAAATTATGCCATTTGCCTGTGAGTTTGTCTCAATGAACTGTCCTTGACAACTGGTTCTTTCAGCTGACAGACTCCCCTTCATCCTGTAATTTGTTAAATCTGACTGGAACACAAATCATGATGATAAAATCAACTTTACAAAAAGCTTAAAAAAGGCTCTATATTTTAGGCCAGTGTCGCTCACATAGAAACTTGAAATTTATAAACACAGGAAAATGATGTATTTTGGCTTCACTTTTAGGGTGCAGTCACTGTCTGTTAAATTGTTGTTTAAATTCTAATTTCATCTGCAATATACCTTCAAATGGTAAATCTAATAAAATGTAAATGAGATGCTGTCATTTGTAAATGCTGCAGGTCCTGCAGAGCCTCAAATCGAAGGCACTTGACTTGTCCCGTGCTCTGCAGAGCTACATGCATTACCATTTTACGGTGAGTTTCAACAGCACAACCAACAGCAGCCCAGAAGCTATGGTCATACTGTTCTAAGTCTACTAGTTTCTTCACAGAATATTGTTTTAGCAGTTTGGCCAACCTTTAATACTGTCATAAAAATTATATGATATTAAACAAAAGATTAATAGCATTGTATTATCAGTCTTCCACAGCTTAATTGCAAACCTGTCTCTAAACCTTGTTAAGTAGAAGATACATGCTCAGCAAAGCTTTCCTAGACCCATAATGACAAAAAACAATCTTTCATCTCAACACAGGCTTAAATGTTACAGATTAATATCCACTCCCACAGCAGCCCCGCTAAAGATGCCACTCAGCTTTTATTGGTCCCGTAAAGCTCAATGCTCTGTAGGCTTATCTCTGTGCAGTTGCCCCTTGACGATGGTTCAGGTAATGAATGTGTTGAATAAAGTGCCATCAGTCACAGCTAACATGCTTGTTTGCTGTTATCTTAGCCACACAAAGTAGCAGTTTTTTTTTTTTTTTTTTAAACCAATCATTGACGCATATAGTAGCACCTGCAGTTTAATGCCCACAGTGCTGTTGTAGTCAAACAAACATGGTTTACAGCTCAATGCAACTACTTGACGCTGATGGTGTTGAAAAAGGCATGTTCTACAGAACTGTACCTGTGTATTATCATGGATATAAATGCATCTCTGTATATCTATAGGGCATATGGAGCACAGGCCAACATTTACTGAACTAAAAATGTTTGTGGAGCACTTCAGAAAAAGACTGGTGGTTCTTAGTTTTGTTAAAAAAATGAAAACAGCATAAAGTGATGGTTATTAGATTAATCGCAGATGTATACAGGAGTTAGTTTTTATATAGTTCTCTGGTAAAACAGCTTGACCGTAACATTTGACAACCTCTGACTCTAAACACACTGGATAGAACTATGGATGCACCAATATAATGGCTGGATATTGGTATCAGTCTTTTCACCAATGGCGGTGGCACATATTTGTTGTGTTACATTAAAGGTTTTTTTTTGTTTGTTTGTTTTGCTTTTTTCATATTCGTATGTTTTGAATCTGTATTTAGTCATAGATAATGTGATTAAGGATTAGGGTTGTCTTTTCAAATACTTGAAAATCGTAAGCATTTTTATATTTCTGATTAAGATTTCTTTGTAATGGAGGAGATAAAAAGATGGAAACAGAAAGTAGCATCACCTATCGGCCAAAATGTTATTTTAAATATATCTGCATCGGTCAATTTTTCAAGTGGTTCAGAATAAATATAACATTCTGACTGTATACTGTAGAATGACTCTGTATATAATAAAATCATTTACAGCTGTGTTATTATGTGCATCTGTATGTAAATATATTGATAATTACACTATACTGACATCTCAGACTGAAAACTGAAAAATCCCAAGTTATAATATAAAGAAATATGTGAAAAATGTTACGCAGCATTGGTTTTTTTTTTAAGATACAAAAATGTGCATGTAACCTCTAAAACAGTCACTATTTACATACATTTGACTGAGATACATGTAGCTCTGATAAATAATCAAGTGTTTTACTTAAACTCATAGATTTGCATCATTATAGTCTTATGTTTTTAGTGATGCAGTTTTTTTTATCGTGTTTATTTGCTCTCTGCTTTACTGGGTGTGTTCATGTTTTCTAACAGGAGAGACAGACGGACCCAGAGGAGTTGGAGGAGGGGGAGACAGAGGAGGTTTCAGCTTCCCATCTACAGAGACTGAGGACTACAGTGACCAAGCTGTTCCAGTTGAACCAGGCTATTGGACAGTTGCATTCCTCCCTGTCCACCGCTTTGCGAGGTGACGCTTCTGACACAAACAGTTCTTTTAGGTTTAACTACATCTTGAGTGACTAACAGTATACAGCCCTTGGTCCTAGCAGTAGAAACAAACAGGAATGCATTCTTTAAACATACAATCGGCATAGAATTAACTTTGGATGCATTTTTTGATCATTTAAGTGATGTTTTATTAAAGAGGAGAATAACTCACCATGTTGTAAACTAAAAACAAAACGTTGCTGTTTATGAAGTTCTTAAAGAGCTGTTGTCATTGCATCATGTGTATAATGAGCTGTTATGCTAACAGGTGTGGGTTTATTAGGTGTTTTATAATAGCCTGGCTTATGTCTCTGCCAGTCTAAGCTTAAAATTAATTACATTTCTCTGCCTATAAAATGTCATCTTACTTTTATGGCTCTACTTGCTATAATTCCTCTCTTTCGTACCTCATGTAGATTTTTGAGAGCATTTGTTACAGTCGTAGGCAGCATTAACATCATTAACAAAACCAGTCAAAATTTTTCATGTTTTCCTCAATCTGATTGTCATTCATATTCTAGGAAAAGATAGAAACTTCAACCTCAGCAGCTGCAGAGACACGATCTCTTCTACTGCCAAGACTGTTGATGAGCTGATTATTGTCCTGTCCAGAGAAGGAGACCTGATGCCGTCTGCCTCATCCGACCCTAAGCCTTTCTTGGCTGTACATGAGGAGCTCCACTCTGCCCTGCAGTCTTTATCCTCCTCCTGGTACCAAGAGGAGGCAGAGGAGACCTGGACCTCTGCTGCCTCTGACAGGAGCACAGAAGAGGAAAGCTTACAGAAAAATAGTTCTACCACTCATACTGTTGTTAGAAATCGAATTGTGAGCAAGATTGTGTACACTCTGCCCCCAGGTGTGACATCCAGCGGCAGCGCACACTGGGTGTAGTTTGTCCTTGTACTATATGCTGTTGTTTGTAATATGCTTTGAGTGACTGTATATATAAGCATCTCATATGGAGAAAACTGTAACTGCTGATAGTAACAAGTGGGTCACTGGTGTTTTTGGTACACTCCATTATCACTAATATCGCATCAAATGCACAAAACATTGCTTTGTCTATAAAAACACAGTCAACTGTCAACTACACATTTGCAATGTATGTAACTTTATCATCATTTCATTTTTATTCTGTTTTTCAGGTACTTTCTAAAGATGGGTAATAAGCTAAAACTCTGCTTTTAAATTTTAGGATGTGAAATCATCCAAATTTGTTGAGTTTAAACTCATGTATTATAATTGACTGTAGCTGGAGCACATACTTCTGCGCCTGCTGTTTTTAATTTTGCTACCAGGATTTACTAAATCATTCCATACTGTATGATTTATTGATTGGTAATGAAGCAGCTAAATATGCAGCAGGTAAGGTGTAAGAAAAAGCCCTTATGCTTTGATGTAAATGTCCTTTGGAATACCATGAATATTCACTTTTCTTTGCATAAAAGCTCAGTCTTGCGCCTTTTATAACTATTTGCACTATGAAGAGACTTACATCTTTAATGAGTCTTATACACGCCTAAGTTGATGACATGTAAGACCCTTTGTATCACATTTGTCAAAATATTTTGTACTGCAACAAATAAATACAACTTCATTGATGTATGCCATGTTTTTACCAGTATACATCCCCGCTTCACTAAGCCTCTACAACCATGTAATGGAATAGTATTGTCTGCAGCTGCAGAGCTTGTAAATAGAAATCTGAAAAACTGTCTTGTGGACCTTCTGGAGCACCTTCAAGGACTCCTGAAAGTCCTTGAACCCTACTTTGAGCAGCCCTCTGCTCTTGTTCAGGTTACACCCACTCCTGCAGCTTCCACTGCATCTTCCCCTCGTTCGCTCTGAAGAAGCTTGAAGGGTCCTCTTGTACTTGGTGACCGATCGATAGAAAACCGTGAAGAACAAAACAAACCCCACTGAACTGTAGAAATGGACTTAAAGAAGGAAAAACTGAAAGGAGCGGTCTGAATGCTGCGTTCACTGACACGACGCGACTGGAAAGACAAGACGCGCAACAGTAGTTCTATAGGATAAACAATTCAGGTAAAGCAACACAAAAAACGTGTTTTTGCACACATACTGCAGTGAGTTTATGCTGTTTGGACTGTTCACGTCTAATCCTAACAAAACATGTTTACTTCTCAGGATGCACTGGTTAATCTTACCTAATATAGGCCTACTTGTAAGTACAGATTTATTCACTTCTTCAATATTTTTTTTCCCATTTGTCAAACATACTGTCTAGATTTTCTGTTGTCTGGCTTGTTCAGTGCAGTGGTTTGTTCAACTTTGCTTTATGGATGTCTTTCTTTCTGAAACTTCTATTTATTTATTTAGTTATTAAGTTTTGATGCTATGTTTTATGTTCAGACACAATTTGCGCCATTAAACTAATTCTCTAATTTGATTGGCTAGAACACATGTCAATTAAAATGCATTCAGCGATTGCTTGCATTTACTTGAAGGAAAAAGTAATTTTAGAGTTAAAAACTTTTTTTTTTTTTTAGCAGCATAGTTAATGACTAAGCTAAATGTATAACAGTCAATAAGGGACAGGGATGATTAACACTCAAAAAGCGGGCCAACAGCATGAAAAGGTTTAATGGAGGCCTTCCTCAGTGTTTCCAATAGCGAAAAGTAACCGAGCTATTCTAAATTTCTTGTGTTTCAGGTGTGTTTTCACGGTTATATATCGGGTAAGTAACTGTGCATTTTCTTCTTATTAATAATAATTTGTGCTCTTACAAAGTATAAATAGCTATTTAATCTAAAATGACCTGTAAAATTGTGGTGCTAAAAGCTAAATGAAAGTGTTAGTAAGCTAACAACCACTAGCTAGAAAAACATAAAGCTAATGGTATTTACTACTGATTTTCAAGTCCATTTCTCTTTATTAAATTAGAATTGGATTTAAGCAATTGGATTCCAAATTCATAGAGAGAAAATATGTAGAATATTATGGACTATTGTGCTTATTAAGTTTCAAGTAATTGGAGTGAAACCTGCCCATAGCCTATTCATTGCTTTGACTTGTTATTGTTGCCTTGTTCCTAAAAACAGAGGTCAGGTATTGTTAAACACAAAAGCAAAATTAGTCATTAAAGGTGAAAAGTACAAGATTCATGAGAGCTAAACAGAAGTATTGGAAAAAGTGTAGGATACCTGACAGCCATGAGCTTCCTCCTGTTTCCATTTCTCATAAACATCCCCTTCTTGAAGTAGACCCATATTTTGCCAGGACTCACTTATGTATACTAGTGATCCTTTAGTACAGTAGTACTTCATTAATGGGAGTTTATAGCTGGTAGAAGGCAAGTTGTTTTCAGGCTTCTAATAATAACACAAATGATAATGAAATGAGGCTATGTTATAGGACTTTATTAACACAAGCCTCTCAATCCAGATTTCTCTGCCTGGTTTTATTAGGTTACCAATTATATGAGACCGTTTGTGCATTATGTGTCAAAGTTGAACATGAAAGACTGCAAAATGCAATTATTATTTGACTTATTAAAGGTTCTCATTGCATACGAGTCCTTATAGATTTGAATGGAATACTAATCATGTTAAACATTTTACTGGGATAATGCAATAATCAGCTTTTTCCCCTCATTTTAATAGCATTTACACTGGAGACCAGAATCCATCATACACATGATGAGTCCTATTATGAATATGTGCCTGATCGCCTGCAGTGGAACGTTGCGCTGGATCTGTGTAACCAACGCTCTGGGTCTTTAGCAACTGTCTCCAACCAAGCAGAGAACAAAGAGTTAACCAACTTTTTACAATCCTTGAACATTTCTATGCCCGTGTGGATTGCCAGGAAAGTTATAACACATCTAAAAAGTAGGTTCACCGTGCCATTGCTGACACATTTTATTACTATATTAGCACCCTGCAAGTAGTCATTTTATGTATTTTGTCCAAGATGGCTTTCTGCTTGAAATGGAACTGACAATTCTGGCATGAAATGTTTAGCCACAGTGAATAAATGTTTTCCAAGTGTTTACAGTAGGAATAGGAGGACACAGTGGAATTTTATAATTTGGTTACATCGTTTCCAGGAGCTGTGCCAGGATTTTGCATTATTAGTAATGCACCTTTATTCTTTGTGTGTGTGTGTGTGTGTGTGTGTGTGTGTGTGTGTGTGTGTGACTGAATAAAAGGTTCCTATGAGACCCTGATTCTGGAGTTCACTGGGCGCTCAGACAGGAAGCATGCTCGTCTCCAACACCAGTTCCCCTCCATGGGCTCAGTGACTGTTTGCACCCGTCTTCGCTTCGATCCAAGCTGCTTTGGAATTTCCACCATCTTCTCTTATTCCATCCAGTCATATATTAATGAATTCCAGCTCCGTGCAAACCTAGTCCAGGGCAAGCTTGTGCAGCTGGCTCTGCTGGTCCATGGCATTCATGGGCCTTACCATGAGGCCTTCGACCATGATGACTCCTGGCATTCTGTTTGTGTTTCATGGGACCAGAATGGTGGACGATGGGTGTTATTTGCAGATGGTCTTGTGGTTTCCAGAGGTGATGGCTTACACAGCTCTGGCAGCATTGGCCCTGATGGTCATTTTATTATTGGCCAGGAGCAAGACACCTTTGGGGATTCATTTAAGAAGGACGAATCATTCTCAGGGAGCATCACAGAACTGCACATTTGGGAGAGAGTACTGGACAGCCATGAAATCTACACCATGGAAAATGAGTGTTCACCCATTTCCTTTGGGCTGGTGTTCAAGTGGAGTGGAGCAGCCATAGAAATAGAGTCCTCAGTCATAAAACTGTGGAGAGACAACCCATGTCAAGGTACATTAGTCAGAAGGAAGCATGAAGATGAAGCTGAAGTTTACCAGAATCAACACATCAACATGTCATAAGAAAATCTACCCATAAAATCTAGCAGAATAAAGAAGTGTAGAAGTTTATACTGTAAAAAAACAGAGCAGACTCTTATCTCTTCACAAACTCCTGGTGAAAGTTTAGCATTAGTGTTAAGTGCTGTTTACAGTATAGCTTCTTTGGTAGGGCTGGGTGGAGTTGCTATGTAGAAAAACAGTCACATAGAGACCATCTGAAAAGCTCTTTGGACAACACACTTTTCAGGAACATGCCAAGATCTTACTTGGCCTGATGTGGTAAACTCCACCCGTTTGACATTCCAACCAGGGTAAAATAAATGTTACGAATAAAATGTAGATACAACTGGACACATATCTGTTCTGTGTTCATCTGCACCCCGCCCTCTAATTTGTCTTATTAGACTGGGTGCTGAAGTAATTAGCAAAATTTATTTTTTTACATAAACAGTTTTCCTCCAGAGCATTGAGCTCCAGTGGAATTGTAATGACACTTAGGAAAAGAAAAAAATCTTAGTCTGTACTTGTCGTCTGTGAGTAATAGGAGTGATGGTGACTAAAGCTAAATTGGCAGATTCTGAAACTCCCAAACGGTTGTTGTAGATTTTTTGAGAATTATGTCACTCTGAATCCCACCCTTCAAAACAAACTTCTCCTGGTCTGACATCATTGTCCCCAGTGAACAGTAAGCGCCCAAAACCCTAACTCTCCCTCCTTGAGCTGAAGATTCAGAGAAGATGGTTTTCAGCTACAGTGAGGGGATTTCTTTTCAAGGAAAACTCCCAACAGAAGTCATGGTACTGTATGTGCTGAAGGGCCATTTAGAAAATGTCTTCTGGGATAAATTAATTCAGTCTGCTAGCCTGAGCGAACTGTTACAGATTCAGCTGAATCTTGTAATGATTATTATTTTACTTAGCACCTGTAGTGTAGTGAAAGATCTGGTCTTTTTTGAAAATTTACCATTAGACTAATAATAACACATTTTACCAACCTACGAAAGAACTATTTCTAAAAACATAACGAGGACTTTTTAGTCTCTTAGTAAATCTTGTTATATTTTGTTTAACATTGACACAGACTTTGCATAATCTCAACCAAGTGCTAATTTTTATGTAACCATCAATTGCAGCATGATCAATAATCTCTACCTCTAATTCTAGTGCTTCAGCTAATCTTACTCTAATTATAGGGCAACAGATCAGGGGACACCTATTTAGGTCACTTTAAACTATATCAGTAACTTCATTCTTTGACTTTCTTTTCTATGACAGTATGTGTCATGTAGTCCTAACGTCTGTCTTTAATTTCCCAGTGCTTAGTATGGCTACTAACCCTGACTGATTCCTTCTCTAGGTAACATCAGTGTGTTGCAAAATCCAGTTCTGAGTTCCCTCCTGACTGATAATCCCTTGCTGAATCAAACCATCACCTTGGAGTTGTTCGGCAGCCCTCAGGCTGAAGAAGAATGTGGCATCTTTGACCCAGTTATCGGGAATTGGACTTTTGCCAAGTGTGATTCAATGAGGGGCGCTGTCTGCCAATTTAGGAAAGGTGCCAATAATAATAGTAATGTCAGTTGCATTTTTATATACTTACATGAGATTTCATGATTTTTGCTGTATCCTACAATGATTCAGTTATCCAAGTATTGCAGTAATACAAGTCAGTACATCTTGTCTACAGTTAGAATTTGTGTTGTATACTTTTTTTTTTAAAAAAATTCTTGTTGATATAGTCTACATGTAGTAGGTAACATCAGTAGTACATTATTTCATTTATGAGGCTGACTATATGTTTGTCCCTGTTTGGCTGTAGAAGTGATGGATATTTTGAATTTCCCGAAGACTCCATTCTTCAGCAGATTGAGATTTGATCCTCTGAACAAACCTGTGAGTTGGACTCTTTAGTTGTCTGTATCTTTTGTATCAGAAATATTTTTGCCCATTTCAATCAAAGAACAGGAATGCATCTTGGTTACACCCTCAGAGGCAGTTGCATAACTGAACGGTACTTTGTGATATGGTAGAGAAATAAAATATCTCAGTGTTACAGCAACACGAAGAGCCAATCTAATGTGCATTTGTAACTTTTAAAAGCAGCAGTAGAGTGGAGGAAAACATTAATTTCTTAATTTCTTTATTTTCAGGCAACTGAGGAGTTTAGTTTTAACACCTCCTTAGATGGAGACCTGACCTCAATGCAGCATCTGACCCATGCAGTTCTGCATATGATGGAGGCTGGTGGTCCAAACCTCCTGACCTCCACTGATGTCCACTATCTGTCCCAAATGATTGAACTGGACTTGTCTGCACTTGCTAGTGCCCACACCACCGGAGCTGACACAGCAGAAGTCATGGTATCCATTGCCACCAACTATGTAAAGGTGGCTAGTTTGATGCTGGAGCCTCACATGGCTGCACAGTGGATGGGTGTGACAGAAGATGGGGTGAGTAGGAGATTTCTATCCATCTAAATTTACCACAGTTCTCCCCTAAAAAGGCCTCAGCAGCTTGATTCTATTAAAGTCAGTGGTAGTTAGAAATCCATGATCCATGTCTTACTAGCTTCATAACGTATTTTCACAAACTGCTGTAGTTTTAAGTATGGTTAGACATCATTGTCTTGTTGCTGTAACTTGTCCCATAATGTCCTGTCATGTTCTGGTTTTCCATACACAAATAAGCAAAATGTCCTGCCAACAAAAGTCACTACTGGAATTTAACTTTGCAAATAAGTAAGATCTTCCATTGAATGATTCCTGCAGTGATTAATATAATTCAGCTGACAGTTATTTAACCCTAACTGATGCAGTGAGTAGGTTCTCATTTTTTGAACAACAGTGTCTGAAGACATGTCCTATAGACTTTGAAATTATGTTACTCTAGCCCCTTTTACACAGCACTTATGTTTGGGAATATTTCGCCTTTCATCGTCTGTATAAACAAAATGGTGGAATCATTTGGCCCCATCTCATTCATGGCTCTGTAACGCTGCTGGAGGTAGTAACAGAGCCGTGATAAAAGTGGAATTATGATTCCAGAGCACTATGTAAAAGGAACACCTCTCATTCTGCAACGAAGGTGTGACGTTTTGATGATGGTGACCCCTGTACCTGAGAGACAACTGGCGCATATGGAGGCACTAGCATGGATTCTGTGCGGCTTTGTGCAAGGGATGCCGCGGCTACATGCCATTTTCACAGCCATGGGACCTGTAACATGTAGCCACAGCACTTGGGGTGCCTGCTGCAGAATCCATGCCAGTGTCTCCATATGCGCACTATATGCTCCGCTGCGTCACTGCCCGTTTGATTCCAGAACACAGGTCCACTGTGTAAAAGTCCAGCCTGTTTCACCTCATTTACTCCTTTGGCTTGGCTGTGGAAATTGGCCAATGGTGGAAAAAAGGTGGTATCACAATCTCGCCTTTTTTCCGGGATCTCTGTGTAAAAGTGGCTTCTGTTTCATTCACCTACATTCAGTTAAGAAAAGTAGATAAAGAGACTGAGTTAACTGAGTTAAGACCTGCTCAACACATTATTACAATCTGGAATGACAGTGGTGAACCATCATCTCTGGTCAGAAAAAAAAAAATCTTGAATGACATCTTTGAATGTTGATTTTTTTTTATAGTTCGGTGCAATCAAATTGTAAAAATCTAACAGCAGAACTTAAGGCTGCATTTCATAGTAAGTTTCTACAAGGAGAATTTGAAGAGAACATGAGATTAAGATTAAACAGCTGTGTAGCTTTAAGAAAACCACTTTTCAGAGATGTTAAAAAATCAACAGTTTGCTAGTGAGCATAAAGATTGGACTGTGGAGCAATGATCAAGGTCATGTGATCTGACGCATCCTGTCCAAGCCCTTGGGTCTAGTGTTATGATCTGGGGTTGCTTCAGTTGGCCAGGTCTAGGTTCAGTAACATTATGAGTCCAAAAAAAAAGGTCAGCTGACTACCTGAATATAGGGTATGACCAGGTTTTTCCATCATTTTTTTATTCCCAGATGGCACATGTATATTCTAAGAAACCTTTTCCAGGATGCACTGGGCTCAAATTGTGAAAGAGCAGCTCAGGGAGCATAAAACATCATTTTCACACATGGATTAGACACCACAGAGACCAAACTTTATCATCATTGAGAATCTTGGCGATGTGCTTAAGATTTTATAAAGCAGTTTGACTTTCCTTTCAGCAATACAAGATCTTGGCCGAAAATGAGTGCAACACTAGACAGAATTTAATGTTACGATATTGCATAAGCTCACACACACAAGAATACTACTGAAAAAAGGTTCCATAATCAAAGTTGAAGACAGTCCCACAAAGTATTAGCATGTGGGACTTCTTTGACTGGGCAGTGTATATTTAATAGACAATTCTCCAAAGAAATCAAGGACAATGATGAAATAATTATCAGCTTCCATGTGTGTAAACTTAATCTTTTTCATCCATTCTCCTCAGAATTTCAGTTTGACTTTAGTTGTTGTTCCTGTGTCGTGTTCTACAGGTTAATGTGGGACCATTTACCATTGTTAAGACCATTGACAGTCTAACTGAAGCTCTTGCAGACATGCTGTCTCCAGAGAGAAGAGGCTTCACTCTCTCTACAAAGAACATAGGTAAGAAAATATATCTTAATATACCTCAAAATACAGTTTTTGTGTAGATGACGTTTGTTAGTGAAAAGGAGAGGGATAGAAAAAAATGAATTTTACAGCAGAGTATTTACACACAAAACTGGCAGCAATAGATTTTTGGGGGGGAAAGAATTGTTGTGTGAAGGTTGCAGAGATCAGTATTAAAGGTTCTGTCCTTTTGCGTTGGTTGCACAAAACATACATAGATAGATATATGAGCTTTGGAACGCTGTTTAGAAGACAGCCTGTAGAGGATAAAATGCATTCTTTGATTTTTATGTATGCTTTGTGTTGTAATAAACTCCTTTCTTGGCGTGTCCTTGGTGTTTTTACTGCCAGATGTTTACATGAAGTGGCAAAGGCTTTCTGAAGCAAGCTCAACTCAAGTCTTCAAGCCATCTGCGCTCAGTTCTTCAACCGCCGGCAACAGCGGTCAGGATGATCTGCTTATATCTGTCTCTGAGCTTCAGAGGATACACGCTATTGGTAGGAACCATACATGCATACACAAGGAAATGCACCTGTTCTCAAATAATAACAAGAACATACACACTCATGCAGACCATATGTACACATACACAGATACAGTGTATTCCATGTACCGTCATGGTTTGGAGAGAAAACATACATGGCACAACATACTGAAAACAAATCTGTCATGCTATTTCCACTTGTAGCTGATTGTTATTTCTCCCTGACTGAAATTTACTAGATTAGAATTTGTTTTTAAATTTTTTTTCTTCAATCAAAAAATGCAATACTCACCCTCCCTCAGTGCAATATTCATGACTGATACACATTGTTTTTAATTTCACCTTGTATATGTCCTTTAATACCTTTTATATGCAGCATATATTTCTTCCATATGTGGTATAGAGTTGCCGTTTTGTGTATTTTCAGTATTTCTTTGTATTTTTACATAATTTCAGTATTTTTCAGTTTACATTTTCAGTGTCATTTTCATGTCATCGTTTTTTATATACAGTCATTCTTTTACACTTTAAGAATCTGCTGCTAAATTGTGTTTTCATCCTACAACAAGAACAATATTCTATTCTATTCTATTCTATTCTATTCTATTCTATTCTATTCTATTCTATTCTATAATCTATTGTTACACATTATAGTATTGATTTCCATGACATTAAATGCAGCATGATCATATTAACATATTTTTGAGCTTGTAAAAATTATAACAGCAGTATTTAATGCATGCAGCTCTGTTACATATTGTTTTTACTGCCTATGAAACTGGCTCCTTGGCCTTATCTGAATTAAAGTCTGTGGCGAGACCAAGAGGAACATGTGTCCTTGTGATGCTGAAAAGAAAGTAGTGAAGTCAAAATAGTACTGCTGAAACAGTAGTTTTAGGGAAAAAAAATTGATGCATTAAAAATAAAGTTGTTGTGCTTCTTTTTACTTCTCTACCAGGATATGAAGATGTGATGTTTATTCACACACACTACAGTCATCTGAGTGAGATTCTGGGGCATGGACAGGAGCCTCCGCTAAAAAGGTTAGCTGTGTTACCTATTTTCTCTCAGACTTTACATGTTGATATTTATTCGGAAATGGAATTGCACTAACAAGTCATTTATTGCCTCCTCCTGCAGAAATCCCCCACAACACCTGGCCTCTGCCGTCATATCGGCCACTATCCGTGATGCCTCCAAGGCACAAATCATCCCTGTTGCAGTCCAGTACACCCTTACCTCATCACATGTGGTACAGTCCATGGGTGGGGGCAGGGTGTTTACACAGTTCCTTTTTTTATCATCAGTTAATATCAGTCCATATCATCAGTTCTGTGGGATTTTTAACTACACTATTTTGAGTCACCTGAACTAGACAAACTCCATTTAATTTAGGCTGAAAATGCAGCTTGGTAAGATATAATCATTTTGACTTTTTCTCAAGTCAAATATTTATTTCAGATTAAAAATGGAAAATCTGACAGACGGTGTTCATTTCTACACAAATAAAGCAGTTTTCCTCTGTTCTTTATTTCACTTGTCACATACTGTTTCTCCCCAACAAGCTGCACCAGGCTTTCAGTTGTGGGACTTTTTGATGGTGGGAAACTAGGAATACAGTTATAAAAACAAGAAAGAGCAAATGTCTTTGTTTGTATTTCTAGGTGGAATATTCACAGCAAGTTACTCCTGTATGTGCATTTTGGAATTTCAGCTTGATGTAAGTATGATTAGTGACAATAAAAAATTAATCACACAGCTAAATTAAGGTGTACTACATTTAAGTCAGGGTAAGATCCCTATAAATATTGAATAGCATGTTACTGTATATTGTGAGATTTTTTTGAGATGGATGGAAAGACAAAGTTTTATCTACAATCTTTTTATTTTTTTCCTATTTAGAAATGATTTCTCTTGTGTTTGAAGCAAATTGACCAGTGTATGTTTCTGTGCTTGTACCTGTGTGTAATGGGGTATAGGCTTGCCAGTAGCTGGTCCAGTGATGGCTGCAGGGTTGTCTCTGCAGGCTCTGACGTTACTTCATGTCTGTGTAACCACACCACCAACTTTGCAGTGCTGATGAATTACCTGGAGCCAAAGGTAACGCATGGAGTTCATGAAATAATTTTCATACAATAGATGTTACAAGAGAGCAATTGCATACAGTAAATGCTTTTGTAATTAGGTGTCATTAATTATTTATAATATCACTTGCTGTTATGAAATCTGTGTCGTACTTGTAAGCCTTAAAACAATACGCAGACAGTAAGTTTATGGAAATTGGAATTGCAGGACAATTTATTTACCAGCAGGTGTCACTCTATGTGTACCTGTGCTGTTACAGAATGCACACGATGCCAAAATGTTGTCTGTAATATTAAAATAACAAAATACTCCTAAGCACATCAGCAGTTTCGCATTAACACTCGTAGGTTGTAGAATTACTGCAAATATTCAGTAATGATATGATATCCTAGGTTTTAGCACGGCTGCTCATTAACCACTCGGGCTGTCTGACAACATTCTCCCCTCTCTCTCACTGTTGTGCCTTCTGTCTTAGTGGAGTCATGAGGAGGAGCTCATCTTGACCAAACTGACGTTTATCGGCTCTGGTGCCTCTCTTTGTGCACTAGTGGTGACCTTGATGCTTTTCACTGTGCTAGAGTGAGTGATCTTTCCTTTGTTGCCAACATGGCTGCCTATTTTCAGCTGCTTTTAGGGCCCTGCATGCTCGAAGTGTCAGTACATTTTTTTTTAAAAATTGCTTATTACATTCTTTGCTTTGCTATGTTTTTTCAGTTTCTACAATAGAAATCTTAATACAGTACAGCACACTGTATATGTTATATTTACTTTATATTTACTTTGTATTTATCACAATTGTAAATACAATTTGAGATACTTTGAAATACTTAAATTTCACAAAGCCCCTGTTAGTTGGCAGGAGAATTGGACAGCGTTACAATTTTAGTAGTCACAAATGCAGTGTACAGTATATATCATACAAAACTAAAAACTAATGCAAACTGAATAATCAAAATTTAAAGGTCTGCAGCAGTCTGTTCCTAATTTTTCCTATATTTCTTTATGTATTTGGGGTGGAAAATGCTTATAACTATAAAAAGAATTTTACAGTTTACAGTGACTTGGAATCGGAATCTTGTCAGTTTAATACAAAGGTTGAAAATTAACAAAAAAAAGCCTCTTGTACATTGTTGTACATTCACTCTTAAAGTCCTCACCAGTTTAGTTGTACAGGCAGATTTTTGATCAGGTTAACTGACTGTTATAGTCTTTATTAAGTAACTGCTTCATGTTACCATGTAAATAACTGCACCCTATCAATCTGAGGACGTGCAGTACATATCTATCTATCTATCTATCTATCTATCTATCTATCTATCTATCTATCTATCTATCTATCTATCTATCTATCTATCTATCTATCTATCTATCTATCTATCTATCTATCTATCTATCTATCTATCCATCTATCTATCTATCTATCTATCTATCTATAGGAACACCACCCTGCACAGTTGTTCTGGTGTGACCTGATAGGGTCTTCAAAGACAGAGATAACTTATAGCTGTTGTAGTTGCTGGTGCTCTGTTCCTAAGTCAGCTATGAGTATTGACTAGTACTAATCCAGTAATTACCGCTGTCTACATGTAAGTCCACTCTGAAGGTTTATGGCAGCATTTTGCAGCTGTTAATTAACACAAGGGCCACTGCGAGATCCCAATCAGCTGGAGAAGAGCTGCTCAGACAATTTATGACTGTCCTGAAATCAGAGAGGGCACTCATGCATTTCACACTCATGCAGGTATATGATGTGCATGCCTTTGTGTACGTACCCTGTGCACATAGACAAAGACGCTGAGCCACATGTCTACAGATGCATGTACAATCACACCATGAAATTATTGTGGTCACAAGCAGTGATGCATATACAAATTGAGTCTAAATAGGCAAAACCCATCAGGTGCTAATGAGAGACTCTTCAGGTCATTTAGTTTTCTAAACCAGTTGCAGTTATGTGTCATGTAAACATCCAAAAAGGATACATTCGACCTTGTGATACCAGCAAAAGAGTTGTAATACATATATATATCTAGAGATTTTGTGTGGAAGTTATCTCCCATAAGCCATTTATATTATGCCTTTCAACATATTATAGAAGGTTATCATTTCTATCTAGGAAATTTACAAAACCTCAAAGGGATAGTTTAGCAAATACATGTGTAATTAAATGTAATGCTCTCATTCTCTCTGCCCACAGCATCCCCAAATCTGACAGAACGTCCATCCATAAGAACCTTTTCATCGCTCTGATCTGTGCGCAGGTGATTCTGCTGTGCAGTGGCTCAGCCATTCACAACAAGGTATTAGCAGAAAACTAATATGTGTGTGGTTCTGTTGAATGAAATGTAAAGTCTTAAGTGTTGTCTACCCAAGATGATAATGTGATATCAGATCTCCAGTTGCAGGTGAAGTTCAACTGTTACAGTCATAAGAGACAGTTTATTTAAATCAAAATTCTGAAATGGCTTATTATGAGTATTATTATGTGCCTAAAATGTTTAAAGGCACGAAACTGGCGGCTATGTGCCATAGCTGCTTTACACAAGTGATGACTAATATAACATCCATCAGTCGGAGCACATGATTCAGTCTATCAGTGGTCACTCAATGGCCTGTAGTTAGTTTGACCCCTGGTCCTTTGACCCTAGGTCATGTCAGGGTGGGATTTGCCCCTGGGGGGAGATGGTCATTTATTATGGAGATCGTTTTTCTATTTTGTTTTGATAAATTTAGAAAATATCATATTCATTTCGTGTTTAAGTATTAATCATATGACCCAATCTAGATCTAATTACATAGAATTTCAGTGGAAGAGTGGTTTGCTGTAATAGAATATATAGTTGGTTTTGGGTGGGGGGGGGGGGTGACTGAACAGGCAATTGTAATAGATTCTAGATTTTGTATGGTCTGTTTCAACATTTGATTCACATGATTTGTAAAATCATTCTGCAAAAAAAATACAATCATTTTTTATTTTATTTTTGTAGAAATCTAGATTATTTTTTTTTTACATTTTGAATGCACTTAACATAAAGTTCAGTAAGTAAGGGTATATGTCACCAAAATTGATGAAAAAGTGGTATTTAAAGGAGATATTGTGGAAGACACATCTACTCTTATATATGATCCACAATCATGAACTGACCTCAAACATATCTGACTCCATGTCTGTGTCTGTAGGTGGCCTGTACACTTGTTGCAGCGCTGCTTCATCTCTTCTTCATGGCAGCATTTAGCTGGATGCTGGTGGAGGGTCTGCTGCTCTGGAGCAAGGTGGTTGCAGTCAACCTGAGTGAGGACCGGCACATGAAGTACTACTATCTCATCGGCTGGGGTACGGCGGCTTGACACATGCTCCATCACTATGTATTAATTAAGTGTTTTACTGCTTTATATACATGCTATGTTTTAATATGATGCTTTGCTCTAGCCCTTTTCCCCCTCCTCTTTTATCTATTACTTGATACATGTATTTCTTTTCTTAATTCTCTCTCTTCTTTAATTTTCTACCTTTCCTCTCCATCTTCCCTGCAGGTCTGCCAGTGCTGATAGTCACTATCACACTGGCATCAGCCTCGGGCAAGTACTCAGCTGACGGCTACTGTTGGCTCAGTGTCCAGAATGGTGTTATCTGGGGCTTCGCTGGGCCAGTCATCTTCATCATCATGGTCAGCAGCTTGAAACTAAATCCTGTCATGTAGTCTGTTCAGTCTGAATTCATTTAAATACACAATATAACGGACACTCATCTATTCCTTCCCTAGTATTTCTCTTTATGCTTCCATGTGGCTTTTACCAGAATGTAGAAATTATTGATACATAATTAAAGATACAAAAGGAGTTTATTTAGACCAGGTACCTCTACTACTTTAACTTCTCCTTTTTTCTTCTGCAGTTTTCTTCCAATGTCATCCTGTATTTTTCACATCTACCTTTCTTTTGCTGTTCCCTGTTTTAATTTTGTTTCATATGCTTTCTCTTAGTTTTTCATTGTTTTACATGTTTTTATGCTCACCTCTTTCCTCTCTCACCTCTTTCTGTTTTCTAGGTGAATATCATGGTATTAAGTCGAGTGGTGGTCATAACCATCTCCACAGCCAAGAGGAGGTCTATTATGCTGGCCATGGGCGCCAGTCCTGTTGAACAAGCATATGAGCAGATCAGGTACCAGCCACAAGGAGGCGCCATTTCTCTTTTTTCTTTTTCTTTTTTTTTAATTATTTGTCCAGGACATAGGCCTTGGAGCAGACAGGCTTTAGTAACTGGGTATCACATAAAAAAGCAGGCGGAAGATTTGTATTGGATTTGTCATTTTAAAATAGCAAGCCTCTTTTATCAAACAAGAAAGGAATATATTCTGAGTGGACTGCATTAGTCAAAGAAAAAAATAACACTTGTAATGTTTAAAACATGCAGAATGCTGCCTTTAATTCAGAAGTATGTTATAAAATTAAATAAATCAATATTCTG
Organism: Sphaeramia orbicularis; assembly: GCF_902148855.1. Classification (NCBI taxonomy): domain Eukaryota; kingdom Metazoa; phylum Chordata; class Actinopteri; order Kurtiformes; family Apogonidae; genus Sphaeramia; species Sphaeramia orbicularis. Next base: position 21,505,618 of record NC_043960.1, read on the forward strand.
TTTCAGGATTTTAATTTACCTTGCACTATTGAAACAGAATTATTATTAAAATAATTTTGAATAGCAGAGCTAGTGGCAGAGTAGGACAGTACTATTTGTAATATTAATGTTTGGATTTTATATGATTATTAAGGATTACGAAAAATCTTGATGATATTTGAGCAGGAAATTATGTACATTTTAGTGTATGAGGGTTGGTTACATTAGTTTTATTACGTGTGATCAAAGTAAAAATGAAAACCTGTGGCAGTTACACTTCAGAAATGCACGGATTGTGAATTGGTGTAAAAATATTAACTGATATATGTAATGTCAAAAATACCTGTTCTTCATATTCCTTGCAGGTGTCATGTGCAGTTTTGTTTTCTTCACTTATTTCAACATTGGATGAAGAAATCCACAAAAAAAAATTTATTAGTTGAGAGTTTGTTTTTTTTTAAGGTCATTTAAAGTCTAAGCAACAGTGAGAAGGAAAATAATTCAGTAATAATTTTTGCTTGTTAAAAACACAAATACTGTCTTTGTCATCGTTTTTGTGGGTTTAACTTTGCAATCAGTGTTTGTCAATTAGACTGACAACAATGCAAAGTGCATCCTAGCAGATTCCCTCAACGCTCTCGCATAAATCTATCAGTGAAAATCATGTTAAAGTGTATGTTTTCTTATTACCTTAGCCCTCCTAGGCACACAGTAGGTGCTCTATGAGGGTTTTTCAAAGCTGGCCTTGAACCATTTGGCACCCGTGGGTGGCAGCCGTCTCGGAAACTCAAACACATTCCTCCGCTGAACAAACTAGGGCCCACAGCCGGTCCATGTCACATTTTCAGGAACACACACACAGCTGGTGCGGTTTGGCGGTCACCTGAGCGGGAAGCTAATTCCACTCTAAACAGAATTAAGGCGGATTTAAGGTGGGAAGTTGTCACCCAATGAGCCTCCCCAGCCGCACAGTGTTGTGTATGGAACAACCAGTTTGCCAAAGCCGCTCAAGTTTGGTCCAAAACGACATGAAAAACTGAGAAAGCCAGATTGGAGCTCAGAATGATGAGGGTGAATTTTTTGCAAATAGCTGAAGTTGGTGTATGTTCAGCTCACTCAGCCAATCAAACAGTTTACAGTCCTGGTCCATGTTTATGTGTCCATGTTGTATTTTTTTCCCCACATGCATGAGTTTTTATATTCGTTTCTATTTGTGTGAGCCCAGAGCTGCAGTGAAAGCAGTGTTGGTGTTGTTGCCTATTCTGGGACTGACGTGGCTGTGTGGTGTCCTGGTGCCTTTCTCCATTGTCATGGCATACATCTTCATCCTCCTCAACTCCCTGCAGGTACACACACAAATATACCCAACAGATGAACCCAGTGTGCACAATTTTAAGAAGAAGAATTAGCCAAAGTTGGGTGGCTGTTTGCATTTGATTGATTGAGTAGAAAAAGACATGAAAAAAGGGAAAAAAAAAAAAAAAACAGAGGGAATGTACAATATTTACACATGAAAATAAAAAAAAATGTATATATAATGTCTGTCATATATGCCTTTACACCTGTGCATAGATAACCATACATTTATTCATCTGATTTGTTCTGTGTATTTTATGCCCAAAATGGAGTGGAGGGAAGTGGAACTTATTTACTCCCATCCCATTCCATAGTCCATTCCTCAGCCATGAATTAATCTGCAAAGAAAAACACATGCATGATTGTCAAGTTCAAGCAAATTAATTCCCAATTTTTTTATAGAAGATTTCAACTCTAGAAGCCTTTTTTTATCAGCAGAAAGTGCATGTATTACAAAAATGTGATAGATATTTGACCCCGCAATCTGTTATTCATATTTAAAATTAAGGATTCTCCCACTGCTGACATTTGAAAACACACCACTCTGTCATTGTTGTTGTAGGTGGTTTACTGGTAACACAAACACAACATGTTTTGGTACCTAAACCTTAATGAATTGCGGCATCTATCTATTTTAATAAAGAACCAAAATAATGTCAAAACTTCCAAGCAACTTTAAAAACTTCAACAGCTGATGGACTTTTAGCAGTTTTATTCTCGTCAATGAGAAACAGAAAGGTTTTCCATTATGCATTGTAATTCTGCCCTTCTCTCTTGGCGAGGGTACACACACTGTCAAGGTTTTTATTTGTCAGTGACAAGGCTGAGGCAGAAAGGGGGGAAAAAAGACTCTTGGTCTGGCTTGTGTTAAACAGGTGCTTCATTTTAACAAAAGGAAGTCGATTTGTACTGTTTGATTGTTTCCTCTTTTTGTATTCAGAGGTTGTTTGAGATTTATAAGTGTTTATGCATTTCTTAAATATTTGTTTGTGGGCATTTTTGTGACTTTATTTGATAAATGATTGTAGAGAAGAGACAGGAAATAAAGGAAGGCAGACGGGGAATGACATGACCGGGGGGTGAACTGGAGGCATTGCAGTTCAGTACTGTTACCTTTATTCACTGGACTAAAGAGGGCCAAAGATAAGTGCTTTTAATGATGGAATTAAGAAGGTAATGAAATTTTAAGTAATTTTTCCACAAGATGCATATTCATTAACGCCACAGCTGTATTTAAAAATGGTCACAATATAGAAAACTTAATGTTAAAGTCAACGCATCTTCATTTCCTACTGCACTGCAGTGAGGAGGAAGATGGTGAAGACGAATTCATGTAATTTACTGCAGCAAGCAAACAGATCCACATTACCCAGCTTCCCCAGCATGTCTGGATCAACTGCTGCAATTTGTAGTCGTTTTTTAATCAGCTGTATCTTTAACTGAGCTGTATATTTAACAAGAAAATCAATACAGGTTTTAGCTGCATTCTGATCATTAAACGAGGCCCCTTGGTTGCCATAAATAGTTTCTGTTTCCCCCTCATATCTAATTATAATTTTCCATGTCGACAGTAATTAATACAGAAGGCTTTCTGGCTCTTATTATTATACGACTGCTGTTCTTCACATGTTAATACATCACATGGATTTTCAGTTTCATAGATCTATCTGTCTCGGTATGTTCAGCTGTCCACTTGTCAGTCTTCCGGTTCTCTATTTAACTCTCTACCTACTTCTCTTAGGTCGTGACCTGCCTGTCTCATCTATATTGCTGCCAATTAATTTGACTTTCTTACCTTTATTATAACACGTTGCCAGAGGACACAATGAGGTTATGTGCATCTTGTGCAACCCAAAGTAAATCTCTGCTTCTTATCTAATGCTCCAATCCCTAATCACTGTTATTTCATTATTATTCTCTCTTATCCATTTAGCTACATTACTTGTCTTGTCTCTTTTAATATGTGCCAACTTGAGGTAGCATATTAACTGCGCTACAAAGTGACATATTTCAATGTAGGCAGCATATTCCATTTGTTTCAGGGGGCTATAGCTGACCTTGATGAGAATTAGATTTTAAAAAAAGAAACGTTTTACATTATTTACTGTTGGTTGCCTTTATTTGATTTAACTCATCTGATTAACAAGGTGCCATTCAGCAGTGATCACACTACTGCTGAAACCTAAAGTGACGCAAGAGTTTGTGTTATATGTGTCGTGTGATTGTGGGTGCGTTTATTTGCGTGTGTTAATGTTTTTCTTGAGCAACCAGCTGCTTTACTAATATTTAATTATGTAATGTGTCTTTAAAAAGCTTGAATTGGTTGATCAAGACACAACAGGGACCGTCTCGAACTCCGAGTTGCTCCGTTGTCACGCCCTGTTGACCCCACCGCTCTGCCTCTGCATAGGGTCTGCAAACCTTTAGAATAATAATCCTTATCCAATTTTCTATGGTTTGGGGGAATTTTGTGTGAGTTGCTGGGTTTTGAAGATGTGAAATATGTTGTGCTTGTGTCCCTGTTTTAGTTAATTTTAGAGCTGTGTGGATACTACTGTATATTTCAGCGTTTATAATACTATGATGACAGATTCTGTTCTCTGTAGATTGTGTATTCAGCCAAAAAGCAAACAAGACATATTGTAAAACAGTTTACTGTAACTGTTGATGTACTTAAGATTTTCCAGCAGTTTCTGTAGATAGTGGACTTTTCTTTGCCTGTTAAGTCATGGAGGTGACAGGGAAGCGTCTAATTCCAACATCTTGTGTGCCAGAACAATTTTTTTCACTATATAAGTCTTTTATATTTCATAGATGTATTTATTTGCTTATTTAATTTATCCATATCACCCCTAAAATGGCTGTGATGTATATTTTGGCAGAATATTTTGATTTAGTTTTTGAAAAGAGAAACATGAAGCATTTTTTTTCTTTTCCCCTCATGTGATGCTTTATTTGTTAATTAGACCCTGTGTAACTGTAGACACTTTTGCTGTGTAGGTGTTGCTTTTTTCAATGCTGCTGATCCCATTGGGATGAGGTATAGCACAGCTGAACATAGTCCCTCCATAATAGCTACTCATAAAGATGATGAAATGTATGAAACCTTAACAATACTGCATGCAAAACCTGAGCTGGTAGGCAGGAGATAAAAATATATAAATAAATGTAAACACACTTTTTTTTTTTTTTTTTAGGAAATCGTTTTTTATTTGTGGCTGTTGTATTTTCAATGGGGCCAGCCAAAGCAATATAAAGCTTAAGCGGCAAGCCTTTACTGTTAAATCAATAAAACAGATAATGTTGACAAGCCTTTTTCATTGCACTCCCTCTTGCCCTCCCTGGTCCTCTCCTCTTCTCCTGTCTTGACAACACTTTCTGAAGTGTCTCTACTGTTGCTGTTTATTCTCTCAATAGAGACCTGAGCCCGCCATTAAGAGTAAACACACTGTATGCCTGACCTTAATGCATGCCATACGCGCTGACCTCAGCATCCAATCCAAGGCCTTTGAGTTTTACTTGGGTTTCATTAACTGATAGCAGATGATTTTAAGTTTGAGTCTGAACAGAGCATGCTCACTCAGATTTTAGGAAGGGACTATCTCGAAGAACCATATTTACATTTATAAGACAGGCTCATACTTGTTTTTTTTTTTTAATTTTTCATTGGTGATGTATTCTTCAAATTTTTGCACTAGCTTTATTTATAAGAAAGGGTAATAAATATTTTGTTTTTGTCATTATTATTCACTCTATATTTGAAATGTATCAGTATGTTTGTATTTTAAAGTCAAATGGTTGTGAAATTCAATAACACCAGGCCAGCTTTTCATTATCAAATATCAAAATTACACTTATAGTAATTAGTGAGCACTGAAAAGGATTATTAAGGAGCAAGTTCAATGTGGATATTGTGGTTCCCTGATGCTTAACTTCCTAGTCTGAGCGAGTTTTTATGAACATCTTCCCCATAAATAGAGGCATGCCTCATCTGCTTCCTTATCAAGCCAGAGATAAATAGCAAGGTGTATATGTGTGTGTGTGTGTGTGTGTGTGTGTGTGTGTGTGTGTGTGTGTGTATGTGTTCGTGTGTGTTAAGGGATGGTGGGCTCTTTGGGTAGCCCATAAATCGCTCCACCCTCCGTCATCCAATCTCTGGGCAATGTCATTCAAAACCCCCGCACTATCCATTACTTGGATATAATAGGCTCCTGGCCATGCAGTGTCCATCTTATTATTAGCCCATAACTTCAAACTATCAATAACTTTGAGCTGCAGAGGAAGAGTATGGGTGAAGTTAAAGGAGGAGAGGGGGAAAACAAAGTAGAGGAGTGAAGGAAGTTAGGGAGTTGGAAAGAAAATGTTAGGGTAGTGATCGTCCTGCATAAATTGCCAGGTGTGTGAGCGAGTCCCTGTGGTTTTATTTTGGTAACTTAGCAGGAAATGTATTTGTTAAGAGCATAATCTTTTTCTTTCTGTCATGATGGTTTACTGCCTGTGGAGGGCAACCCCGTACCTTGTCACTACAGTCTGAAAATACAGAGAAATCAGTGAGAGAATTAATTTAATCTTTTATATTTGCATTAAGATCTTTTATATCACAGAAAATGATGACAGTATATTGCTTTTCTTTCAACGTGAACAGACTGTCAAGTGTTAATGAGATTTTACTGGCATTCCATAAAGCTTTGGAAGTGAAAACTTTCAGTTCGCTCAGAGGTGAACATGAGTTTCAAAAAGAAACTCACCATATGTGTATTACAGAATAGTAGGTGTGTATTGTTCGGCAGTTCATAATTTCAGTAGAAAAGGTATGCAGAGTTGACTTGACATCACTTTCTGATGACCCTAAACTTGAAGTGGTTATAAATTTAAAAAAAGCACATAGTGGAATCACAGCCCTTTTCATGAGCAGGCAGACGTTTTTTATATACATAAGGAAATTCTTTCGTTCAATGCAATCTTTTTTTTTGATGATTGAATTATTTTGTAAGACTGCGCTGTGGTTCAGGTTGTTGCACATTGCTATGTTGCATTTTGTTAATAAGAAAAAATAATGTATCTATTCTAAAAATCAGGGTTCAAGTAATGCTTCACATCAGACTATTCAAAGCCATGTTACACACCCAATAATGAAAAGGGTCATTGAGTGGAAATGTACAATTTTTTTTACCTTTAATACAGCTTAAGACTTTGTGAAACTGTGTGTATGAGTATAGTTTCTATAGAAAGGAATGCAGCAAATCTGCACTTCCATAAACGTACACACACTTACCTAGTGGAGCATGACATCAGAGTGTATCCAAGATATAGATATGATCAATACAGTGTTGCCCAGCTTATTGATTTTTTTGCCATATGGGAGAATTTTTGTGAGCGTAAGCAATGCTTGTACAGCATCCAAAGTAACTGCCTGAGTTTGTGTGATGTTTCTTTTTTGTCTGTCCCATAGTTCAGTGGTTCCACCGGTTCTCAAATGGACGAGGGCGCAACAGTGATATGTGTGTGTTTCAGGAATCAAATGTCAGGTTTTGTTATTTTCTGTTACTCACTTTTTTTTATGAAAAGGGTGGAATAAAGAAACATACAAACAAGAAAGAGACAGACTAACAAAACATTTACACTAATGAGCCCTAATCTATTTTCACACACTGCTCTTTTTCATGTATTTAGGCCTTAACAGGTATTGGCCCAGAGTGCAAACTTTCCCCATATACAGTAAGTAGGAAAAAGTGTGCCCTTAATATTACCTTGAGTCAGCCAGACGTTACTCCTGCTTTTACAACCATCTGCCATCTCCATACTTGTTGTTTATTTTGAAAAGGAAATAAATCATATATAAGTAGACTCATATTGGGGTCTCTGTTTTGCCTAACACTGTCACTTAATAACCAGGTGTGATTTGCTGTTTCATTCATGCTTCCTAAAAAGCTGGTACATCAAAATATTCCCTCTGCAAATTAAAGCTGCAACCTTTACTTTAACCTTTTACTGTCCAACATAGAAGTGGAAACAATTTACAGTTAAATTGGTCAGATAAGAGTGAACTGCATCTCAGAGAGAAAATCAAAGAAACACATGGGTTAAAAGCATTTTGAACAAAATAATTTTGGGCTGTCTTGTTCCGTACATAAGCCAAACAAAATACCTCCTACAAATAACCAAAGGTGTGTTTTTGCCTGGATGTGTGCATCCATTTATGTGGCCTGTGTGCATAATCTGTCTTAACACATGTCACCGCTTTACTCAACACACTTTCATCAGAAGAAACAAAAACAGCCAGACTTGTATCCAGTTTCCCTGTCAGGCATCCAGTCCACTTATTTGTACCTACATAACCAGCCCATTCAAAGCAAAATTTGCGCTCTGCTCTCCTTTCCTGCTTCACCTCCCTTCTTTTTCCTGCTGCACAGTTTTAGAACTGAGGCACAACCAATTTTTGGAGCTCGCAGTTATACTCTTTTAAATAAAGATGAGTTGACAGTATTTATCAGTATTTAGCATATTTTATACAAGTAACTTGTTCAAATGAAGAAACAGTGCTCATGGTGCTATAAAAATAAAGATAGTCAGAGCATAGTTGTCAATGTTGTGACATATTTTAAGATTGTGATCATTAGATTTATCATATACTTTTTTTTGTCTATTCTTATTTTATGTAAATAACTGGCTAAAACATGTTTTTCAGTGTTTTGTTGTTTTACTTATTTTTTTAGTATGCATATTTTAATGTTAAACATTTATCACTATTATTTTTGTGAATACCTTGACAAAACTCTAGATTTCTTAAATTCTGCTCTTCGGCACTTTTTTGCCAGGTTCAGTTTAAAAACATAGGAAACAATAATTTATGTCTGTATTCACCTATATTTAGATTTTACATTAAAATTAGCATTAAATCACAAAATCAAAGACATTATGTGTTAGATCTTATTTCATATTTTATATTGTTTTTATCTCTTTACATCATTTTTGAAACTACAATTAACCATCTGGTTTCTCCAACTTTCACTCTGGGGTAAAATCAGCCTTTAAACTGTACAGAAATAATGAAGTGACATTTATCTTGATAATGATCAATATTGACTAATATTAAAATATTATTAATGAATGGGCTTGAATTAAAATCCTTTTTTTTCCAGCTTGAACAATATCTCAATCATCTGTTGTTTTATTTGGATAAAGAAACAGCAAAAAAAAAAAAAAGGAAAAAGTAATGAAACAATGTTTTTTTTTTAATAAAAAGTAACTACACCATAAATAAACACTTCATTGCAGGTGTAACAACTGTTTTGAGGATGCTTAATATTATGTCTTATTTATGAAAATACTAATACTAATAATTTGCATTTAATAATGGTAGTATTCATCCATTCTTCCATCCATCTATTTGTAATTTTAAGGTTTTAATTGAATATTAACCGTCAAAAACAGAGGGGAATTTTTCAAATGAATTCTCCACATCAACAAACCCTGTATCGTTGGTATCACAGCCCTCTTGTGTGTCGTCACACACTTTACGTACATGCACACACAAAGGAATGCATGCAGGAGCATATACACACACACACACACACACACACACATACACCCACGGCAAACCTTCACCAGTGCTCATATTATGGAGGGAGATGTTTTTCATTTTGGATTGTTTGAGAAAGCGGGAACCGCATTCCCCCTGATGTCCTTATTCAGTCGGCTGTCTCTCACGTCACATATAATCTCAAAGAACAGCCAACACTTAAAGGATGCACTGGGGCAGCAAGCAATATACTGTCACTTGCTAAACAGATATCTTCATGGAAAATAAATATACAGTTTTATCGACATGTTGCTCTGCTGAGATACTTGATATTCACTGATAAGATGTTGTTAAGATCTTCTAGAACAAAAACCATGCCAAAAGAACTAAAGGAATCAAAGTGTGTGCTAGGGTGATGAAAACTTTCAAGTGAATGTACTCATAGGTAAAATCATGGAGATTATTTATAAATCCATATTTTAATTAGTTTCTTGGATAATTATGAGGTGGGGTTGAAAACAAACAAATAAATGCACGACATGATTTGTTTGCATTCTCATTGCCTGGGAAAATAGCTTTCCCTTTGAAAAGGAGTCCACTGTTTGCGTTGCATCCTCAATTACCAGCAGAGGCATTAAAACAATATTCAAACAGGATACCAAGGTCAGTACTGACTCCCACCACGCTCTGAGATGGCACTTATAATGAGGATGTAGCACAGCTTTTTTAAGTAGTATATTTTTAGTATGTTTTGTCTCAACTTGCACTTTTTTTTATCTTTTGTGTCTTTTCATCTTTTGGTGTATGTTTATTTTACTTATTTATTTTTTAAGTTAGAACTCTCAACAATGTCAGAGCTCTGTTGCACGTTAACATAATTGAAGTGAGGATTTCTTACAGATGGCAGCTTAATTTAAGGTATTAATATCAAGGTTTCTGTACCAAAAAGCCCTTGTGAAAATGGTCACTAAAGTATCCTTGAAATTAACTGAACAAGAGTCAGTGAAATCGACAATTGAACTATTTAAGAATACCAACCTTCACTCTCTGGTACTGTAAATATTAAGTTTAGCAGAGAAGAAACGGGCTTCTAAAAGTAAGCAAGACACAGCGTTATTTCAGGAGAGGAAGGACTGATTTTTCAGTTTGGTGAAATACTATAGTAGAGATCAGTTTTTAAAAGCTGGACTAGCCTGGTAAAATAAAGCAGTGAGAATAATAGGCTTCCTGTCAAAAGAGGCAAGAGAATTCCTGTCATTGCTCACACCGCCACCCTTAAGACCTCTCCTTGTGTTAAACCCGCTCGCATTTATTTGCCTTAGAATTACCTGCCAGCTCAATTTAGTAATAGCCTGTGTCATAAGAAAGCAAACCATCCCCTTTGGCCCTGCCCTTACTATACCTGTCTGGGGGTTTTTGTGTCTTATGTGTGTGACTGTGTAAAAATGAAGCAGAAAAAAAAAAATGACGGAGAGAGCCCACACACACTTTTACATCCATATTATCTGTGTGTATTTGTAATTTACATCCATTCATTTTTGTTACATGTATGTGTTTGACGGTTTTATGCTTGTCAACAGGCGTGTCATCCTGTTCGCTAACTTCATGACCTCATTCTTCCACATCCCCTCCTCCCTCTCATCCAAACTCACACAGGCAACATTGTCAGGAAAAACTCAGACACCCGAAATTACCCGTGTTCAAACAATGACCGTTCTATTTATAAGTTCACCACCTTGCCTTTTGTATTGGCTGTCACCACTTCACATGTTCGCACACACACACACACACTTACCCACACACATATCTGTCAGCTGATGGCTGCTATAGTTATGGTTTTCCTTACCCTGCGAGATTGCAGCAGATCTGTAGATTTGCCAGGCTTTGATGTATACTTTGCAGGTAATTAGGGAGAATTGGGTCAGCACAGGGCAAGAAAGCAAATCTGTGTGGTTCCCTGCAGTGGGTGGGTGGCAGGGATGTGGGTGGAGGAGGAGGAGAGAGGGTTGAGGGTGTCAGAAGGTTAAAGGTTTTTCAAATTTTGGTGCAAATTTACACGTGAACAATTTTTTTCTTTGCAATAGTGTTAAAGAAGTAAGATAAAGTAAGGTAAAATCTCTTTTCTCTTCATTAATTTCAGTTGATGTTAGAAAAAGTACTCGAATGATTCATAACTACTTGACAGTCGTACAGGATTTTGGGCTTTGTAGTTTCATTCATGTCCTGCTCAAGACCACCCCAAAAAAAAAAAATCACAGAAACATTAAAATTCTTTATGAAAAGGAACTTTAAAGATGAATACTTGAGATTCACACAAAGTGTATTCAACATTTCTAATTTTTATGGCTCTATTATCATTTGTGAATGCAAAGGTACGTGGGTTTCTGAATGTTATGCATGTGAGGATTCTGTTTGTCACTTTCTATTGTTGCTTATGAAGTATGAATGGTATGCAAGGTTTAAGAATCTCTTCTGAAAAGGAAACTGGCAACAGTACCAAGCAATGAATTAAGCTTTAAAACATTTTCAGTATTTAATCCTGATTTACAGTTACCTTGCTAGTTGTTGTTGTGAGCATCAGTTGAGTGTTGAGTGTTCATTTATGAAATATTCATGTTACTGAACAGCCAATGAAAAAAAAAATATTACATTGAAATGCACCAATTAAACTTAATCACATTTTGGCTAAATCATATTTTGGGAGTAAGTTGTTTAATTTTATCTTATTAAATAGCGCCCTTTTACTTGTGTTAGGCCCAATCCCAATTCATCCCATAGCCCTAACCCTTACCCCTACCCCTTGGCCCTTGCACTTGGGACTACCCCTTGAAATGGAGGTGCAAGGGGTAGGGGTTCAAACATTACCCTATGAAATGGGACAACCCTTCGCGACCTGTTACGTCATCTGCAGTCATCAATGCTGATATTAACAGATGTGAAAACTTTGTATCTGAAAGTATTCATCATGCTGTCAGCAGCTGTAACCATCTCTGTTCCATGAGCTTTGGTCATCTTTTTACGACTATCAACTATAAACCGCAGAAATGCGATCTATAGCACATTGAAATGACATTAAACGGTCAATCAAATGATTAAGTTGTTTACAAAGAAAATCCATACATTTGTGTGTTTCTTCATCACACTGCTGCACTTTTTTGCTGTGTTTACCTCTATCTTGGTAACGATTTGAACAGAATTATGAGAAATTTCTCCTACCCCTCCATTCATAGTTTGGTCCCTGAAATATCTCCGTTTTGAGGGAGACTCAACCCTCCGCCTTAGCCCTTCCCCTCCGTCTAATTAAGAATCAGGACAACACTACCCCTTCACGTGTACGCGCAAAACAGAGGGGTAGGGGTGGGGGTGGGGGGGGGGCAAGGGGGGAATTGGGATTCAGCCTTACACTGCAGTCAAGACACTGACTTGTAAACAGGGACAGGTCATTAAGAGACCATTTAGCACGATGTAAATCTCTCACAGAGATGATTTATGGGCAGTGTGTCACGGCGTCTGGGAGCAGGACGACTACATATGTATTTGACTACCATTGCGGCATTGTGTGAAAGTAAACAGTAGCAACAGGAGGTGGAGAACAACATCTCTAGCAGCAGGGTACTGATTGGGATGTTGATGTTGAATGTCCCCACTGGCCTCTTGCTTTTCCTGCTGTGGCCCATAGTCTGTCCCCAACTGTCCCCCCAGGTCATTTCCTATACACATCAACACACAATGATATACACTCTTCCCACTGAGTGTTTACACCCACAAGCTGATTCTTATTAATCTGCTTCTCAAGGGGAGAGGGTAGAGGGAGGGTCTAGGAGGGTTTGTCTTGGACCGTGAGGGCAGTTGAAGGTAGGTAAAACATTCACACACACAACCTGAAAGCCCTGTCTGACAGATTGCACCAGGCCTGGACTTCTTTTTACACTGAGCAGATGTGGTCTCCCACTTGTTTTCCTTAGTAATTATCCCTCATTAAGTGAAAGCATGTGCCAATCAAACATCTTGGAGAGCGAGAGCAGGGCCTGGGCCAGAGAGCGGGAGGGAGGCACACAGACCTATAGCCTCATCTCCCCAGTTTTTTCAAGCAGTGTCATTTCAGAGTCATTACTAGATTAAAGGCAAGCAGCGCCGTGGTGAGAGAGAGAGAGAGAGAGAGAGAGAGGGAGCTGCTGCAGCTGCACTGATGGCACTATTATGGCTCATTTGACTTTCTAGTGGTTACAAATTTGATGATTATCACATTTAACACTTGCCATGTTCAATTAGAGCATAATGGCACGTCAATATTTTAATCTTATAAGTTTTATTAACTATGACATTACTTCAGAAAGTGTGAATGATGGGTTCACTTTAAAAATGATCAGATCATTATGCTTGATGGACATTAAGAGGTATTTTAGTGTGTGTGTGTGTGTGTGTGTGTGTGTGTGTGTGTGTGTAAGTAATTCAAGCTTAATGAGATTATTCCTAACTATCTTCTAATCAAAGTCTAGTTTGTTGTTTCACACTACTGTCACTTCCTCAAGTTCACGATTGATCATATGTACGTGTGTGTTTATCAGAAGAGAAGCCCACTTCTGTGGACAGTACAGTTGTATTTATCTCAATTATTCCAAGATATGTCACTGATTGACAGGTGGCAGCTGTGATGCGACAATAAATAACTGTAAATAAGTGCTAGGTAAAAACAGATGTACATTTGAAAACTTTAATAATAATCTTGGCAAATAAGGAATAAATTGCCCTCAGACATCAAGGATACACAGGCTCCATTTGTTGAGCATGAAAAGTTTTGTTTGTTTGCAATAAAACACATAAGGCTTGTCTAAATGTTTGTAAATAAATGCATATATTTATTGAGCATCAATGTTACATGGTGCATATATACACACGGTACATAGTGTGCACATAACAATCATAAAAAATCCTTCAAACAATGCCCATCCCGTTCTCTCTTTTTTTCCCCCATGATTCATCACCAACCTCCACCCCTCCAAGAACATACAGGACACCAACCCACAGAAAAAAAAAGAAAACCCTATACATAGGTTCACCACTGTTGTAGCCGTGTGATATACATTATGGTTTACATGGGCAAAATAACATAAGTGCTAATGGAAGAGGACTGCTTAGAGGGCACAGTTTCAAGTTTACTCAAATGTGCCATGGCACCTTTAATACTCTGGAATAATAGTACTCGACAAAGTCACACTGAGTTTTTCTTTCTTTACCTTGTTTCCAGGTTTTCACAAATGGGCTCTTATATGTTGTATACAGTCGCAGAAAAAATTATTAGACAATCAAAAGTCATCATAAACAATGGTTATGCAATGAAGTACTAATTCCTGTGTATCATATGTCTAAAACAGAAAGAAAATAAAACATGGAATGTCTAAAAGCACTGTTTTTGGCAGTACAATGCCATAGCTATTGATGTAAGAACTTAAACGAATTTGGTTATTATCAAGAAAACCATGGAAAATGTCTAGATATCAGCTCTGAAATTAAACTCTTATCAGCTATTTTTGTTGTTATCATTATATTTGTCCAGACAAATGTACTTTTAGTTGTACCAGGCATTAAAATGAACAAGAAATTGAGGAAAACAAGGGTGGTCTAATATTTTTTTTTTTTATATCCAGCGATCGTAATTGTGAGCTGTGACTGAGAATTTGGTAATAATGCTTGAATCTGAAATCATGACGACAAACTTATACAAAGTCTTAGTGTGTCAGATTTTAATAAAAAAAAGATTTTGAATTAAATCCTTGAGTAATGTATACGTGATATGAAAAGAAATGATGGATGAGATCGATTTCTTCCTTTAAAATGTACTGTATGTGCGCTACCATGCATTTCAGACAGTGATAAAAACACAAGTGAGCCTCACAACAAAAGCTGGTGCAGAGGAAAAAAGACAAGTCTCTTCCAAAAAATAAAAGAGAGAGAGAGAGTGAGAGAAAGCCAAAAAACGAAGATATATGAAGTCTTCATGTCGATGAACTACCATTCATTTTCACTTTGAAGTCCTGCGAACCGTAGTGAAGTGTGATTGCATGTGACAGTCGCCGAGTCTGCCGGTTTATCATGATGGATACACCCTGCCACCATGGTGCTGCTGTAGCACACACGTACACACACTCATACACACACGTGCACATACACAAATACACAGACACAGAGGCTTACAAAAACGGATTTATGCAGCCATGTGTACCCAGACACAGAACCACATGTATGACCCAGAAATTACTCTCAGACACATTCACACACACACACACACACACACACACAGTTACATATACTTAGTTTCACTTCCATTTAGTGTGATTTTGTCAATATTATTTATGTATTTATTTATCTTTCAGTATTGTCATTTTACCTACCAGCGATCATAAAGTTAGCATGAAATTGAAACTTTTTTAAACCAAACCCTTACATTTAATCTAGCATTGACAGTAAATCCAAAGTGCAGCTGCTGCTACACTAAGGGATGCTAAGATTATAAGACTTTTGCATCTTGTGTTTTTTTTTTTTTTTCTGCACTTCGCCCATATCATTTTGTGACAGTTTGTCTTAAAACTAATAGTAGCTCACCTTTAACTTCAGTCTATAACTACTGAGTGTGTGGTATAACTTTATATCCAATCAATGAATCTGTAGTCAGTTATATATAAATCATCTTCAAGGTCACAAATATGACTCAACACCATGGTACAAGACACACCCATCGACAATATATACGCCCTAAATAAGTGGAGAAACATTCTCTTCCTTTCTCGTTCTATCTCACACAGCAATAAAGACACATCACACACACTCTCCTACACACTTTTAGATCTTGCCACATGTCATTAACCTCAGCTCGGCTCACCTCAGGTGGGAAAGAGGACAGAAAACGCATCCTATCGTGGTACCCGGGACCATCTTTTTCCTGTTTTCTACCCAAAAGCAACTTGTTCTGACTTTACATATTGCATCCATTTGTCATTGTTAGTCAAGGGCATTGCAACACAGTCTAGTCAGCGATGCTATTTTAGGTGTTCTGTCCAAATGCTGTTGTATGTGGAGAGGTGTATTTGTGTATGCACATGCATCTGTCAAGTTATTTTAAATTTGTTTTCATGCCTATGAATGTATGCATATGAATAACTGAACACATTGTGCACCAGCACAAACAGAAAGCAAACCAAGGGCAAACATCCCATTGTTTCCTAAATGCTGTATGGAAAAAAAAAATTTTTTATATGATTTCACGCATTTGTTTCTTCCAGTTGGCACACTTTGATAGAAAAATAGCATAGAGGTTTTCAGGCGAAAAGTTATAACATTTGGTTTTATTCCAAGCAGTGGTCGTCCATTTGGTTTTTCATTATTACAAACATTTCAAGCAGATTTTGCTGGTGGGAAGTTAGTGAGGAATCATGTCCTTGTTCTTGCATATATATGCCTTACTGCTGTGTTGGGGTCTCAGCATGACTCATGACCTACTCAGCTGTTGAGTTGGAATGTCAGAACCCTTAAATTCCTATGCAAGTTAAGTCACATTCGTAGTATTTTTTTGGGTTCTTTGCTTTATCTGCTTTTAAGGTCAGTCTTTTCTTTGCTACATATGTAGAGCCAAGTCATTTATACATTTTGAAGCAGACGAGTTCAAGCGTTAGTCCATATCTGATACACCCTCTACACCAATGCAGTTCAAGAGCTGATTTAGTGTATTTCAACATCCAGTGAACTAGTTTTTGGTTCTTTCACTTTGCTGGTGAAGAACTAAGAACTGCTTACATCAGGTTCCAGATGCAGAATTATTGTGGCCAAATTGTGAATGCTTTAAAAGAAAAAAAAAGAAAGTACAAATGCATTGGACCAGCTGTGTTTTGGATGCTTATGCAGGCTCACAAAGCCAGGAGAGACACTTGTAAAGAGATGATGTAGTCCACTGTTGGTGTGTTGGTGTTCTTTAAATTGTAAAAATGGAGATGTAGTAAATGGACATGCAGTTACATAAAGATGTGGCTCTTTAGCTTGTGAGGAAAGCTGTTCTTAAGAAATTTCCAGGTCAAATCAAGGTTGAACTACTACCAGCACCAACCCAGAACTACCATTAGATCTGTGAATGCCACAAATGGATGCATATGCTTATATATGTAAATTGTTATCCAGATATTCATTCCTATTATTTTATACTGTGCATACATATCCTTATGTGTAAACCTACATGATATGCACATCATATATACAGAGTAACAGATTGCATACATACTGCATATGTAAGTGTATATCAGCATGTGTGCAGATTTCATAAACCAAACCCATTCCCCAGCTGCTGCTTCCCGGGACTTGCTCTCTTCCAACATTTTTTCCTCTCTGTCAGTGGAAAACTATGCAATTAGAAAACACCCCAGGAGATTGACAGCAGGATCACATACAATTTGACAAGGGGGCGCCCCAGAAAGGTCTGTTGGATACCTAAGTATTTTTAATTAAACAGCTCTCTGCACTGGCAGCTTGCTTTCCTTCACCAGTTCAAAGACTCTGCTTTGACCCATGTGTTAAAAGTTTGTATCAGTTTTCCATGCCGATGTTTTGCTTGGCGCCTAAGACACGCAACCCTAAATTGTCTTGTTTAAAAGCTAGTTTGTTTACAGTTCACTCTCTCTCATGCTCTTTTTAACTCCCACCCCCACCTCACTGCTGCACCACATGTGCAGTGTGATCACTTTCAGGGTATAGAACCGTTCCCATCGGTCTTCAAACAGTTTGCGTAAATGCCTTGAAATTCTGTTAAAATTAAGTCGAAATATTCATGTGATCCTGCCTATTAGCAAATGGAAACAACTGATCCCGGAGTTGCCGAGTGCCTCATCCTCCATCATTCAGGTTTATTTAAACGTTAAAACAAGTAAAATAGAGTGCTCATCTATTACATCTGTTACTTCATCAATAACATTTGTCCGTCTGATGTAAAATCGATATGACACACTGACACAATGCCAGAGCAATGGCAAATGTGGCGTCATTTGTCATCGACTGGCAATAAAGATATGTCACAATTGATTTTAGCCCATTCCCCCCTCCCATCTCTCTCTCTCTCTCTCTCTTGTTCTCTCTCGCTCTTTCTCTTTCTCTCTCTCTTCCGCTCCCCTCATCTCTGTCTTGCTCTTTTGCAGTAGCTGTACGAGAAAAAAAATAAATGAATGTTATTATGACTGAGGCATGGTCAGCCTTGCCAAACTCAATTAATATTGGAGCAAGGGGCTGTAATGATTTGAGGCCCTGTGTGTTGTGTTTTCATGAGAGATGTTAAAAAGAAAAGAGGGATAGATGGATGGATGGGTGGGTACATTCTCAGGGGCGAAAGGTTTTGTTCTGGCCTCAGCTCAATATAGATGTTTTTAACAGACCTTCCAAACTCTTCCATGATTTTCCCCCCTTAATTCCATTTTGGGTTTAGCTGCTAGGGTGTTTTGTGCTGCACCATGAAAAAAAAAATCTCTAACCTTGAATTGATAGAGTTTATAGTTCCTTAAATCATGTGTAAACTGGAGGGAAATGCCCAGAGTGTTTTTGTGTGTGTGTGTGTGTGTGTGTGTGTATATGTGTATGTGTGTGTGAATGACTGAATGTGAGTGGCTGTGTCGGTGTGTGTGTAAATATAAGTTTTAACATACTGTATAGTGTTATTTTCTTTTGAAGGGATTTGATTTATTTTTAGTTTATCGCACCATTTCTTTTTATTCATATTAAATACAGTCTTACTGGAGAATTTTCCTCATGCTGAGTTCAGACTACGTGTGTAAGATTAGATCATTATAGTGTCCAAAAGTGGTTCATTTGATACTTTTTTGTCTTGTGTATGGAAAAACCTGCAAAAGAAACAAAAAAAAAAAAAACCAACAACTATGGGTTCATTCTTGAGACACGCAAAGAGGACACTATGGATTGTTATTCCCTCGAAAGAGAACTTGAGATAAAAATAATGATCACTTTGCCATGCCTGTAGGTGTCAGAGCCCTCTGTGGTCCTCTTGGTCAACATCAAGGCAGTCACAAAAAACAGCCTTGATGGCCAAAAAAGGCCAAATACTTCTAACATGTTGCTTATCTGTCTCGGCATCATGAGGTGTCAGAGGTGCAGTTGTTATATGACAAACTACGCAACATGAAAGAAACTTGCCACTGCCCTTCATAGTATGTCAATATTGTGTAGTTTATATCTAGGATTACTCATTCACTCAGTTTGCAAACCACTTAAGTTATTGCAAGGTTGCAAAGGTAGCGGAGCCAATCCCAGCTGCCATCAGGTGAAGGCGGAATAAACCCTGCACATGTTGCCAGTTCATCGCAAGGCTGACATATACAGACAAACAAACATTCACTTTCACATTCACACCTATGGCAGTTTAAACCAATTAACCTATTAATGCATGTTTACAGATGGTGTAAAAACCCAGAGTACCTGGAGAGAACCCATGCAGACACAGGAAGAAAATACAAACTCCACACAGAAAGGCCCAGGATCTTCTTGCTGTGAGGCAACAGTGCTAACCGCTCCATTGCCACGTCACATCCAAACCCAGAATTAGTAAAACCAATTACACTGATAGACATCTTTTCATGAGAACTCAAGGGCTCAGTGCACTTCTTAACTGATTGAATCAGAAGTTCATTTAGAACCATTCACCACACCTCATAAACTCATCATAAACTGTTCATGCAGTAACAAGCTTTTTAGTTTATTTAATTTAGCAAACTTGACCATTGATTTTTGGCCATCAAAATCTCCATAGTTCATCCTTGAGTCCCAGTGGTTTCATGTTTTAAATGTGATGGGGACCAACAAACAGGATAGATTAACTCTCTTATAGAGATACTATTGATGCATCAAAAAATGTCGATTGCATGTATTGGTTTGTTTGCTAGTTCGGTGCATCCATCTTGGTTTGAGGAGTAGACAAGGACCAAGGATGGATTCATGGATGGAGATCCAGGGCTAGAACTTGGAGGGCTTTTTTTTTCTTCTGATAGTGCATTTGATTGAATTAAAGCACTGTGGGGCCTTGGCAGAGGTATGCGCTTTACTAAGTGCAGTTTTAGTTTAACATTTAATGTAAGTATTTTTCATTTTCATCAGCTGAAAATTGGATCAAAACTTTCTTTTTGTTCTACAAAGGTCATGATGAAAATCAAATTGTCATTGCAGCAGGAAGAGAGAGCTTTACTAACTGTTACTTACGTGCATTTTGCACTGTATGTGTTGATAGACATTTCGGCTGATGCGTCTTTTCTTCGTAAATGCAGTTCTTATGTGGCTCTACAGTATATGTGTGTGTGCTTGACTCCGTGTCCGCTGTGTGTATGCTTGTGTGTCAGATTTGCCATCGCGGTTTGTTGCCGCTGGGTTGTGTGTACCCAAGTTGCGCCGGTGGTAGCGAGCAACATCTGTTTCGGGCTTGTTGTTCCTCTTGGCTGCTTTTCAATTGGATTTCCTCAAGCAGGGCCAAAAGCTGTCACCTCTGCCAGGCTCTGTTAGCGATCACCGCCGGCCCCTATATTAAGTAGGTGGTTCAGGGCTAAGCTAATAACTCTCCCTCCTCTCCTGAGCCATCACATACCAGCACCGGTGTTGCTGCCGGCCGGCTTCAGTGTGAGCCTGTTTGTATGTTTGTGTGTGTGTGTGTGTATATGTGTGTGTGTGTGTGTGTGTGTGTGTGTATAACTTTTCCCCTGTAGCTATACACCCTGTAGAGACTGGCTGGCTTGGGGGTCCCCTACTCAATGTGACAGCCCGACTGACTGGATTTGTGTGATTGTGTGTTTGTGAGGAAGCAAAAGGGAGAGTCATAATAGCTCTTCTTAAAGAATGAATGATCCACTTTCCCCTGTAATGTACAACAAAATGGAAACAGGATGAAAACCTTAACCCCAACCCCACCCTTATACTCACATACAGTACATGCAGAGTTCATAATGTAATGTGTCACTGTGCACTGAACTAAGGCGGACTTACATGATTTTAGGGGAATGCTAGTTTACGTATGAAATTCTATAAAATACATAAAACGCAACTGAAGCCGAGTCTAGTTTGACAGGAACATTTGTGAGTCCTTTTCATTTTACCACCACTGTAACCTTCTGAAAGTACAGAAGAGACAGATTTAGTAAATACGGCATTTTGTCAATTAATCTCTACATAGTCCATCTGTTTACTTAACTGCTAATCACTTTCTAACCTCCCCTTAAACACACCATTTACACTATACCATTAGATGGTTCACTATTCTTTACTTTACACAAAAAATAACTGTCAGTCACTTCAAGGATATGAGTAGCTGTCTTTTTCACTGTGGTTTATCATGAAAAATGCCCTGTATTTACAGCAACCAGTATTGTTATGCACATGCCTTTCGTGTCTACATGAATGGTCTGGTATTTCATTTATTATAGAAGAAGGAAAACATTCAGTGGTTTCTTATTTCAAGGTTGCCATGGTCAACCATAAGTTCAATTTCAAAGTGGATTTTTAGAGTGTGTTAGGCTTTATAAAAAGATATATCAAGTCCTAATTTCTTCATTCCTTTATATTTTACTGTCTTGCCTCCTGCTTGGCTTGAGAAAAGCTCATCTAGGTGTTAAAGCTTTTATTGGGAAGTGTTTACCCCATCAAACTGACAGAGTGGCAGCCTGCCCGTCTACCTGCCTGCTTGTCTGCCTTAATGTCTTCTTGCCAGCCTCTCTGGCCAGCTGGAGAAGTTACACAGAGCTGGAATTGAACCGAGAACCTGCAAAGTATCAACTCCCTGTTTCACAGCTCTGACAGACACTTTGATTTGACATGCCATGAGCAGTTAAAGTGAAAGTTATGTATACATGTTAATTAAACTGTTTATGCGTGGAGGGGTCAGAGACATTAGCAAGTCCCAGCGCAGAAGTGTGAATTTCTTTTCTTTTCCCCCCATCACAGCGTTTTAACCTCTTCTGTCTCTCATTTCTGTAATGATTACCAGGTGCGAGGGCAGAAAATTTTCCTCCCCTTTTTTTGCCAAGTGGGGATGCAGATAGCTCTATTTGTGAAAAGTGTCTCTGTGTGTTTGAATTTAGGCTGGGATTTTGACGGCGGGTCCAACATGTTCAAATAGCTCTCATTTTTGGCATTGGGTGACACTGAAGCCTGGAATTCTCTGAAAGGATGTGGAGGTTGTGGTCTTTAGCTGCTTAAGCAAAAGCCTCCATCCCAATTGAACAATGTCATTTCTAAAACCGATATTTCTTTTGATTTTTGGTGTGCAGTTTGACGACTATAAATCATTTTTGAAACTGAGATACAGTACAGGTTATATCTTTTATGTAGAAACACTCACTAAACTCACTAACGCCTGGTCATTATTGAAAATGAGAATCGGTTCTCAAGTAACTTACCTGGTTAAATAAAGGTTAAATAAAATAAAAAAATAAAACTAAGATTTAAAGTTGCATAAGCTATGTGCATGCTCAACCAAAGAATTTCTCTTTTTAGAGATACAGATATACATATCGATTAACTTAAATTATCCCCAGGGGGAAATTCAGGTTTTTCATCATCTCAAGAAAGATGAAAGATGGAATTATCAGTCTATGAGTCATCAGAATAAAGTCTTGTAAAATAATTAGAAATTTAGTAATTTATTTTGAGTATAGGAAGAAGAACCCGAGCACTTAATCAATAAAGAAAACAGAAACAAAAGACAAATAGAAAATAACGAAGACAGTGTCTGCATATTTGAATAGGAGTTGGAGGGAGTAAATGAATAAAAAGACACTTGATGGCAGTGAGCATGGTGTGGAGTCAAAGGGTTCTTAGACAAATGTCAAAGACCATGTCAAAAACAGCCCCCAGCAATTCTACAAAGAAGGGATCTACTGATGAAAACATAGATTGCAAAAGTGTTCAGACCCTAATGGAGCTTATGTAGAAAAATAATTTTGTTATTTAGATAAATAAACTTGTTACTGCATTTGTCTGAGAACTGTTTGACTCCTTCAAACTGTTTGTCCTGCTTCTGAATGAGGTTTGTCGCCCACTGCACCTGCTCTTCTGAGTTGTTCCTCAATGTGCATCTTTCCAGCTACTCTCCAAAAACAGAACCAGCTTTAGTCACTAATTTATCCAACCGTTTTGCCTCCATGGCCAACAGCAGCACAGGCTACAGCTGACCGTTACAACATGTACTGTACAGCATCTTAGGGCAGACATCAAAGGACTTGAACCTCCTCAGGAAAAGTAGACAACTCTGTCTCTCGGGATAGAGTGCTTCTGTGTTCAGGGACCGGTCGTTCTTGTTGTCAAGAGATACCTAAGATATTTTTATGTCATGATCACCTCAATGTCCACCCTACAGATACAGTGTTTACTCCCTGTACAGGTGTCAGCTCGATAATATCATTTAAATGACCAACTTTTTCAGCTTGAGGTTCAGAAAATCAAATGGATGTTTTCTCAGGACCTAAATTAAGAAAAAAAAAACACACACATATATAATGTCTACATTAAAGTGACCCTTTAACCAATAGTCAGATGCACTTTGTTGAAATGTTGATGTCTATCACAGATAGATGGACATCAACAGTCACTTCTAATGCTCAACAAGCCAGCAACAGTGAATAATTTACATGCTAATGTACACAAACACAACTGACTCATTCACCGTTGTCTGAACTTGTTACGTAATTTTACATCATTTTCATCGTTATGGGTTTTTCTTTTTTTTTTTTTTACTAGTGTTATTTTTGTCTTTTTATATTTTGTATGACCAGGGTCACTTCTCTGCATTTCAAATGGCTTTAATGAGGTCAACATTTATTATCTCTTCCAGAGTACAGTCTTCTTCTATTTAACTCATATTTTTGCTATTGCTCAAACCCCTGAACAGCCAGTGGCAAAATGACAAAAGCATCTGCTGATTTAAAACATTTAATACCTTTTGAATCACTAGTGCTATCAATACATTTGAAATTTAGAAGTACAATATAGTCTCTTAGTTTTTCTGCAGTGTCAGATGTGTCTTTTTTGGACGTTCAAAGGCTCTGCAACAAATGTGGAAACATTGTCATCTTCTGCAACATTCATTCACCATGAAGTTTGACAAATGACAGTGGTAGGTTTTACAACATTTAATGATAAATTTTGCTGAAAAATTCACTTTCACTTCTGTTTTCCTTTGAAGTTACTCAGACCTTTTGTGAACATCTATATGGTGAGTAAATCAAATATAGGAAAAGACCAGATTTAACAGAAAAATGCAAAATAGAGAGGATAATTTTACAATAAATGGTGATAAATCGCTTTGAAAAGGTTAAATTTAAAGAAAAATGTATTTGTAAATTGCCACAATAGTAGTTCTAGGTCTTTAACAGTCAAATATTTTACTTTGACAACAAGGTAAATTTGGTTAAAGGGGATTTAAATTATTTTAATTCCTGAAAAAAATTGTCTTTGAGGTCTGAAAAAAGTCATATTTGAAAACTAACCTAAATAAAAAGTGATTTTCTTAATTGAAAATGTTAGTTGTATGGTCATGTACCTACCATGTTGCCTTTGTAGGTTCCAGCAAGAAAAAGAAAGCTTTCCTGCCACTCTCTCTCCTTGCTAAGACACTACCCTTACCTCTTAATCATAGTTTTCATATCTGTACATTGAAAATTTTATTCCCAAGGATGATGCCATAAACTGTCTGTTTTCTGAGACTTCTACCTGCCAGTGTTGCACTCTTGAACTTCACACATTTGGCGAGTCCATTCTGGGAAGGTATGTAACATGTAAACACAGAGGGACTAATGCTGTGGTCAAGCTTTAAATGAAGAATAAATTTCCGCTCATTGTAGCAAATAATGTGATAATAGAGCTTCTTTTTACAGAGCTGTTAAGGATGTTCATGTGTCATCGGTTGTAGAAGCCAAGCTCGTTGTGGAGGTTCACTAGTGGACTTCCATTTGGTCTTATGTTATTTATAATCCCTTTTTATGTTTCCTCTCTAAAACTTGCCTGACACATGAAGAGAAATATTCGCCAGTCTAATTTCATAACCGAATGAAATTGAGGGTCCATTTTGTTTTTCAAAGCATTCATCCATGAAATTTGCTGAAATTACAGCTGCCACTGATGCAGTTACACAAGGTGAAGTTCTTTCAATGAGACACAATTTCAGTTGCATTTTTGTCACACTGATCTTAAAATCTGCTTCAGTGTGTGAAATCTTTCATGAGACACACTCAGTATCCCTGAAAAATGTTCCTTTACAAAATCACCTTATAATTGACAGAATAAATGAATTTTCAATTAAATTTCAATGTTTTTCAGGATGTTTTAGCATACTGCACCTTGTTACGTTAAAAGTAGTGACAGAAATATTATGATGTACAATGTAATTGGAACTAAAAAGTCAGCGTATCCTTTATTCTTAAAGGAGCTGTATGTCAGAATTATGTTCCTAGTAATCATAAAATGGCCCTGAATATAACCAGACATTAAGGAATCGTGTTCATTTCAAATACTGATATCACTGACAGTAGTAGTCCAGCCAGAATATTGACATTTGAAAAGCTAAGCGTCAGCCCACAAGTAATGTTTATGTTACCATTTTATGTCTTGGTCTAATGCTCCACCTATCACCTATCTCCCTATCATGAAATCAGTAACATTTTGGCATACAGGTTGCCAGTTCCCACTGAGCTACAGCTAGGAACATTTCTGATCTCAAATGTCTGACATTACTAAACCTAAAAAGGCCCCTTATGATTCCCGAAAATGTCGTGACAAAGTGAGAAACAAATCTAGGATATGTATAGGAGATGCTTTTGAAAGATGGAGACAGCTGAAAACGAAGAAAAATTTGAAGACAGATGCCGGCTCTCCCTGGGCCCAACTCTCCCGTGGTCTCCCACTGCCCGGGCCCAGGTGAGGAGACCATGGCCCGGGCCCAGCTGAGGAGACCATGGCCCGGGCCCAGGTGAGGAGACTGGGCAGTTATTTATACTAGTGTAGGACTCGTCATTTGCCATGGTAGCCTCTTTTAGTAGACACTCATGCTGGATCTGGCAACCCCTAGTCTGGGGGGAGGGGGAGGGGATACCATGCTCTACAGTATTTGGAATGTGATTGCAGGACCAGTTTTGGCCACAAACCTACATACGGCTCCTTTAAAGTGCATAGTTAAACCCTTCTTTGGAAACTGTTTAAGTTAAATGAAATGTAAGTCTTAACAGATATATGATAACACATTACCTCTTTCATTAGCATTAGCTCCTTGTGTTTAATGTATTTTAATTTTAAAAATTCATGTACATTCAAGCTATTAAGACACACACAATCCCTGTTATAAAGTCTTTAACCAGTGTTATTGCCAGCTGTTGATTAATCTCCTGAAATGTTCTAATGCACTTAGTTGATGCTTTTAGGCAGAGTGACTTACAAGGACGGCAGAGGAACAATGTGGCACATTTCTAAAAGGATGTTGTAACATCATACACAGTTAGTAGTAAACAGTACAAGGGTCAGAACCCGATAAATTGAATTTACTCACAGTTCTTGCAAGTAAATCGATCCCTGACTTTGATTTGCGCTTCCTGCTTTCTCAGACAAAGCTTTCAGCGTCTGATAAAAACACCCTTGTTCATTTAAACAAATGCTTTTTCTGTCTTGCATTGCAGCAACTCTCTCGGGTAATAATGTTTTTGGTCAAACACAGTGTTTGTTGGCTTTAACTTTTTAAACATACAATTGTTTCTTAATTAGTTGGCTGCTAATTAATTTATGCCTCCCTGTTTGATGTACAGTATAGCAATACTTTGAAAGCAAGTGTGTTCTTCCTTTGCATAAATTTGTAGCATTTGCTGCCGAGTTCAAAAGAAACAGGCCTGAGTTTAGAAAAGCACACATGCATTTAAATAATGCGCCCCATTTTTTCCACTGTGTTTGTTTTTAGCGGGAATATTAATGAATTAACATTTTAAACAATCCATCATTATTGTTGTGCTGCCACTTATTTTTAACTCAATTATATTCTAATAGTTCATTTTTCCTAATGTGCACAGTATGTTCTCCCCACTTTGTTCACTACACAACAAAAGATTAATTACAAATAAGAGGAATGATCAAAAACATGATAATCAAATTGCAACAATGAGCTGGAAATTGCAATTCTAATACAATACTGTGGGCTATGTGTTGCAAATTAACCACCCACTGTTTGTTATTGCCAGTAGGTGCTTATGTATATGTGCAGTCTGTTAAAGAGTGTATGACAACAGTATACAGCAGTGGATGAAACCTGTTTATAGTGCACTCAAATAACATTAAATTAGCATTACTGTGCACAAATGTAATTAAATGAAAAAAAACAGGAGTGATATTGTCAATAAGTGTAATATAAAAACCAGAGAGAGACAGTAAGATTGTGAGGTACATAATTTGTTATACCTTTGTATCATGGAGGCCTGATGGATCCATAAAGAATATGATGAAACATTTAGAGGAGAATTTCTTGAGTTCAACCTGAATGAGTACAACAGGAAAATGGTGTGACAATGAAAACAAGTCTGAAAAGCTCACTTCTCACCTTGTCTACCTTAAAGCAGCGTATGACTTTTGTCACAAATTTTTCATCAGATCTGTAAAACCCGAGTGATAGCCTAAATATCATGAATCCGTTAGTCTTTCTGTGATTACACACCTGAGTCACTTCCCTCAGGGTGAATAACTTCAAAGTTGACTCCATCACAAGCAGTCCATTTGTTGACATACCAAACCGATATGTCACCTGGGCCTTTCTGGAAATTTTGCTGCGAAGTACATTATGGGAATGGGAATAAAAGAGCAAACTTTAATTCTTTAGAAAATGTTTGGTTGAAATCTGTGTTCACTGCAGCAAATATATCATCCCAGAAAGGTCTGATCTTAGGACACATCCATAATATGTGGGTATAGTTCCCCAAGTGAGCCCCACAATTTCACCAACAAGTATTGGGGTTCACTGGGTTCATTTTTGAAATTAACTCCGATGTCCTGAAAAATATTGTGGCAATTTTCCATTTGAACTCTCTCTATGAACTAGAACAGGGGTGTCCAAACTTTTTTTAAAGAGGGCCAGATCTGATAATGTGGAGATTGCCAGGGGCCAGTGGTCCCTTCGGACGTTTTTTAAACAGTAAAAATTACATATAAAAGTGATAATTTTAAAAACAACTTTATTTTCATTGTCAAAATATCATTTTTTAAAATGGCAATGTAACCAAATCTAAGCCACTCAGGTGTGAACAAATTAAAAAAAAAAAAAAACATTTCTGCCTTCCTTTCACATCTGGAGTCAGATAACATAGAACAAACCGTGTGGAGTATCTTAAACGTCCAAGAAGTTGATAAAAATCTTAACCCTACATTCATTTTAAACATGACTTATGTGAGTAATCATTACTCATATATTACTCAGTAATGCAAAGTCTGTTAACATTTAAGATGAAAACATATGACTCTTACTCTTGTCTTTCACAAAATCATTCAGAAAGTAATATTTTGTGTCACATCTACAAGTACATAACACCAGCAGTTATAGGCAACTAACCTGGCAACTTGGTAGCCTGCCCTGGTGGTGAATTTACTGAACTCACAGGTTCACATGAAGAGTCATTGTTTTAAGTTTAAAGCAGCTTGAATTTGCTTCACTTTTTCGGAGCGCTAACTCCCTGCTAGCTTGTCGTATGCGTTAGCATGTTTTGTCTGCTAGTGTCTCTTTACGTTGAATTCCTTAAACAAGGCAACAGTCTCTTGACAAATTAGGCAAACACAATCACCTCGATTTTCAGTGAAAAAAATTTGTAATTCCC
This sequence comes from Sphaeramia orbicularis, assembly GCF_902148855.1. Lineage (NCBI taxonomy): Eukaryota > Metazoa > Chordata > Actinopteri > Kurtiformes > Apogonidae > Sphaeramia > Sphaeramia orbicularis. Next base: position 21,534,337 of record NC_043960.1, read on the forward strand.
ATCTCTCCTGGAAGCGGCGGCCCTCACTGTCAACTTTCGTTTTTTTATTTACAGGCGCCATGGTTAGAAATTAGCGAAAAGGGTTCACGGCAAGGTCACAGAGCCAGATAGAGTTCGAGTGGTGCTGCCACCGTGAGGTGAAAGGAGGAACTACATTTTGAACCTTTTATGATTCATGTACTCGGTTCAACAGTCCAAGTGGGCCATAAATAATATAATATAAAACCGAAGCTGTGGGCCGTATAAAATCTGACCGCGGGCCGTGATTGGCCCCCGGGCTGGACTTTGGACATGCCTGAACTAGAATTAGGGTTTTACAGATTTGATGAAAAATTGGTGACGAATGTCATTCGCTACTTTAAATACCTGTTGATATTTTTCCTTAGAGAAAAATTTAATTACTGGTATTTCATTCTTCCACTGTATCATCCTGTCATTTAATGTTTGGAATAGCTTGGAGTTTTGTGTAAATACTGTGATTGGTAAATGGTTGTGTCACAGTCAAAAAAATGTTCCTGCGTAATCACAATCATGTTCCAACCAGAACCGCATAAACCTGATAGCAAAAGTGTAAGGATAAAATCACTGCACTCTCTGCCTGTCTCTTGTCTTCAGCATGTCAGACACTAGTGGAATTGTCAGTTTAAAGAGGATGGATGTCCTAACGTGTCATCTGACAACCCAACAGACGGGGCAATTCAGTTCCTGGAGGACAGGATAGCAGCAGTATGAGGTGAATGGGCAGGAGCTCGGGCTAGAGGTCATCATAGTTGGCCATCGTCCGCCTGTCATTTTGAATGGGCCCCCAAATCATGTTGTTAGTGGTGATGCATGGCGGTGGCAAAAATTGGATGCTCCAAACTGGACTTGATGCATTGAGCAGGTTGTGCCTGCCTGGCCTCAGGATGTGTTCTTACCTTCGTTTAAATATAAAGCAACACAAGCTCTCTCTGCACAGGGAAAGGAGAAAGGTGTACTTTAAAAAAAGTTTTTCTTCCTTTTTTTTTGTTTGCTCAACTCACATCGATGTACGGCTGGCTTATCAAAGATCTACCGTGTCTGTCAGCCTTGAAATTTATAGGATTTTACCTGCCTTTTCATTTTTCTCGGTACATCTTTTGTGGCACAGTTCAATCAGGGCTTTGTGAATGTTGGTTTCAATGTTTCCATTGAAGCAACAGCATTACATTATGCTTGTACATTCAATGCTTGTACATTCAATGGATGCTACAATGGATTGGAATGAAAAATAGCTTTTCTGTGACCACAAGTGCAGCCTTTATGCATCCAAGGGCATGGCATTCTTGGGACCTGGGTACTAGCCGTGGAGTTTTGTGAACATGAAATATCTTCTTTTATGTGTCATTTTTTTCATTATGCTCCCTCTGTCTCTCTATTTTTCCGCTTTCCTCCAATGGATTTCCTTGATAGTCTCGTCTGGCCTGGGTTGCTCTCTTTATGTATGTGTATGTATGTGTGTGAAAGAGAGAGTGTGTGTCCTTTCATATGTGCCCATGCTGGATTTGTCTGTTTTTTTAGCTATATGTGTCATATGCATCTGAATGTGTGGATGATGTGTGTGTTTGTGTGTTTGCTGGCACTCTGTCCTATACTTGTGTGTTTGTGCGCATAAGAGACTGAACTCAGACACTTGAGATTTTCTATTTTGATAAAGCTGTGTGGGACCTTGGATTTGAGCCTTTGATGGCTTAGTGGGGGCTGGAATGAGGAACTTGAGCATTGTAGACGAAACAAATGCAAGCTAAGCCTTACAGAGGTGGCCCAGTTTGGAGAAGTTGCACTCTTTCAAGCCCTGCGTCTTTTCTCATTACTTTTCACAACAGTTTTGTCTAGCTTGGATAGCGTGCAAATCAAAAAAACCTGCAAATCTTGCTCCACTCATTACTTTCACTCCTTTGTGTTTTGCAACAGGGTAAGAGAGAAAACAATGGTAACAACTTTGTCCTCCTTCTTTTCCTCTTGCTCTCTTTCTTTCTCTCTCTCTCTCTCTCTTTCTTTGTCTGTGTCTGCAGGGCCTGTTCATCTTCCTGATATATGGGGTGTACAACACAGAGGTAAGTCTGCATTGTGTCTCAAGGCTGTCGGAGTGAATGAGAGAAATGACAAGTTTCTGATGGGCTCCCTGCTTAAAAGCTGTGTGGGTGTGAGAGTAGGAGTGTGTATGTGTGTGAACGTGCGACTGTGGATGGGAGGAGGGATCGCAAAGAGGGGAGGGGACATCGTTTCCACGCGAGCGTCCCACTGCCCTTCATGCTTGGACTAACTTATATGCATCCGAGTCCGACCATTAAACACTGACACGCCGCGGTTCTCAGCCACTCATTCCTCACCCACATTGGCTAATATTTCACTGCCTCTTTAAGTTTTTAAACTCACGGCCCTCCATTTAGCATCCTGACAAAGCTGCTGGCCAGGGCTTTGTGGGGGCCCCAGCAGTCTACATAGGACAAAAAAAGAAAAACAGTATGCGAGTAGCAATATGCAATGAGGAGTGAGGAAATATCACATTGAGATACTACGTTATTACCATTTAGATACATGGGGGTGGAGGGTGTCCAGGGCGGTGAGAGACAGAAAAGATTAAATGGATGAGACTGAAGTCATGAAAATCACTCTTGGTCAAACGTAGCTCTTATTCTATGTAAATAGGCCTGGACTCTCGAAATGTATCGGTGATGAGCCTTCTTAAAATTCAGCTCTTTTTCTCCAACTTCATTTGTAATTGTAAAAAAGAGAAAGAAAAAAAAAGCCAACAAATTTTGGTAACAATTCAGAAACTCCGATAGCATCCTGCACATGTTTTTTCTCAATCTGTAAGTACCCTGCCTCCTTCCACAGTAAGTATGATGCATTTTGAGTGAAATAAAAATGAATTTCACCGTACTATAATATGCCTTTCGTATATTATAGAATACGTTTTTTGTTACCTGAATAAGATAGTTCAATTGTCCTTAGTTTTTATGACACATTTTTTTCATTTATTTGTTGTTGTATGTAATTATAATCACAGTGTACAAGCTGCATTGTGTAGTGCTAACAATGATTTTTTTTAGAGCCTGAGCTAAGTAGTTACACCATGTTTCTTTGTTCCTTTGTTATCACCATCACAAGTATTCATCTAAACATTTCCACATAGAGGACACAGTTCAGGTATCTGTACTTTTTATTTCCCATGGTGAAGATCTTTCTCCAAGTCACAGACAGTATTTTTATTAGTGTCTAATCACGTGTATCTATGAATAGTTGTGATTTCTTTACCTCAGAATGAGTCTAATATGTCTTCAAATGCAGGCAATCTGGTTCCAAGAGCCCACCCTGTTGCACCTAGAACAGGGATTTCGCAGTTTATGCTGAAGTGATGTCTGCCACAGGTTCTCTTACATGCTTTGTTTTTTTTGTTTTTTTTTTACATTAAAGTTACTCCCTTTACCCTGCCCCCATGACCCTGTGTAGCCCAAGGATATGTAATATTTGAAGGAAGAAACTCAGAAACATTGACATTTTTTCGCATCTGCACAATCTTTTTTTTTTTTTCTGAGAATTCCTACTGTTTTTTTTCTTCTCTTAGGCTTCACACTACTGGGCACCTACAACAAAATTTTGAAAGGGAATAGTCAAAAATTGTTCTTTTTTTTCTCTTTATTTTAATAAGAGAGGAATGGAGAGAAAAAAAATAACAGCCTTGGTCACTGAGAATGGTTCACTCCATTCTCATTATTTTATCCCCATTGCTTTATTGGGAAGTATGGATGAACAGATACTCCAGAGGATGATTGTCATCTCCTGCAAGGTCAGGTGATTATAACGCATTTGATTCTAAAGATTTTGAGCTGAAATAGTAAGTGGTCTACAGATGTATTTAGAAAAACTTACTCACTTAAGAAATAACTTTAGAGAATTATCCTTAGTTGTTGATCATGTAGAATAAATTAACCACACATTAAGACATTTTGCTTTGATATGCTAAAGAAAGGTGATGAATTAACCACTGCCTCAAAGTCAGAAAATGCTCCATTCATGAGGATGGTTTCCAAGCTCCATAATTACAAATATGGCATAGAAGACAAACTGTGTCTACCGCTATTACACTCAAAATGCAGTGTTTTAATTGCTAATTACCTGACAATAGCTTTCCATTATTCATTGCAATTAGCTTTTCCTTGGTGGTCACCTTGTAATCCCACGCTTTGATGACCTTTTATTTCCATCAGCTCCAAGGATGTCGGCAGGTGTTGTCGGTGCGCTTCTTTCATATGGTAATCGCTTAGCGCCCATTTACATGGGGAACCACACTTTGCATCATTGCGAAACCTTGAATGCGCGCAAAACCCCTTAAACACATAACAATCATCTAAACAATGCCCTTCCCCTCATTGTCAAATGATTAATTAAGTTGTGTCATGTAATTGCCTCAGCACGCAGGCTGCTTTTGATATCAGTGAAATCCCCTGGACTTACTTCCCCCATTAAATAACATTAAGACGGTGTCTTTACAACATCTGCACTGTGTCGAAGACCTTCTGTGGATCTTGTCAGAAATAATAGGAGAAATTTGGAAACACAGCGCTATCGATGGTGTCCTGTCAGAAGGCTTGGGCTCTCTTTATTATGTAGCCCTTCAACGGTGGTATATATGCAAAACATTCTCTGTTTACACATGCCGTCTCTGAGTGTGTGTGTGTTTTTTCAGTGTGGTGTCATAATTTATAACACACTGCAACTTAATGAAGCCATAAGCCATAATGCATATTCACTAACGTGGTGGGATGGGCTGGGATGGGCTGCAGTGATGAGTGCCTAGCCGCAACAAATTTACAGTGAGAGCTGACAAAGAGCACAACTACTTACACATGTACACCTCCAGCACTAACTCAGACCTTATTGTGCTACAAGCTTTTCATTTAAAATGTTCAGCTGTTCAACTAAAACACTATGCAGTATTTTCTTTTATTGTAATTTTTGAACAGGATAATTATCTTGTCTGTTTTTACCAATAATTTCAATAAATGATCTCAGATAGTCACAGTAATATTGAAAAATTTCAAAATGAAATTACAATAAAATTTAACTATTACAACAAATAATGCATTTTTGATTAAATCCTAGTTTACTTACCATCAAATACATATTTGTACGAACTATGTTTGTTAAATTATAACTGAAAATTTAAGCTGCTTTGGTTGAAAAAAATGTAGTTACAATCACATTATTTTAATGGATTTAGATTTGTTTTGTTTTTTGTTTTTCTTTTTTTAGGGAAATGACATGTCTTCTTTGGTGATAAAAAAAAATGCACCACAGATGTATTAAACAACTGTGTTATTTTCTATTTTGACAGTGGCCCATCACACAATATCTGTTGTCGATATCTGCTGTTATTCAGTCATTCCCTTCCAATAAGTATTTCGATATTTAGAAATTATATTTTATCAAAATAAAATAGATTAAACAATAGAAAAAAGCTATACATGAAATGTGTCAGCATAATATTCTTCAAAAGTATAAAAATTATGATTGTTATTTTGCTACACTAAATACAAAATTCACAAGAGAACAGGTAAATTACAGACTGAGTTTGGGAGATGATTTAATTTAATTCAGTTTATACTGAAGTTGCATGTATGTACTATATATCTGTTTTAACTTAGGTCAAATATACTACATTTTGGATCCAACCAAAGCAGTGAGTAAATGAAGGCATGCTGTACACTGTTTCATCCAGAGTGTAAAAATGTAATCTGTTCTGCTAGGGCAGTCCCTTCTCCTCCAATAGCTCCATTTGTTGGTCACGGCGCTCTATGTTGACAGATGATAGCTTGAAGTCGTCTCCTTAGTTTGCCAGCTCTATGTGTCACTTTCAAGTGCCATTAGACACTGGGACATACTGGAACACCCTGTCGTACACACACACACACACACACGAACACACCACCCCAACGGTATCTTTTCACTGCCTGTAAAACAAAACTCACATTTTCTTCCCCTCCTTTTTTTGCATTTCTTTTTCACATTTGATTCTTTTCTCCTCAGTTTATACATGGAGCACTCAGTAGTGTTACGTGTGATTTTTCTTTAAATTTATTGCAAGTATGTTGCATTGAGTGCTGTGTCATGTACACTCACTGTATCTCTCTCATTCTGAATCTCTTTCTTTCAGGTTCGGAGCACGGTCAACAGGATCAAGGAAAGGAGAAAAGCGCTTAATTTTTCAGTATGTGATCTCTCTATTTTCTCTGCGAGCGAGTGTGTATGTATTCATAGATAAACGTGTACAAGCCTAAGTCTCTAAAGCACATCCAGCAGCTGACTCAATTTTCCTCACAGCTTTTGCTTCTTGTGGAAAAAAAATCCACCGCCACAACAATGTCAATGAAAACTGGCCACAAAACAACGCTGTACATCTGCTTGCCTCTCACTACTCGACAGTCCATGTTAGATGCCCTTATACATCAAACATAGACCCTCCGTAATAGCCACCCCCCCTTTTCAGCCGGCCCATTGCAGCACCTTCATCCCAGCAATGTCAGGCCCCGCAGTGGGTTACAAGTTTCTAATCCAGGACAAGCCGTCCCTTGACATTAAAGTGTCAGGACAGTATTTATACCTTGTTTGGCTGAAATGGTGAGATGTTGTGTGTATGTGTGTGTGTGTGTGTGTGTGTGTGGTCATGTATTTCTTATCTGTGTGCATGTGTGTGTTGTGCGCAGTGTGTCTATGTGCTGCAGAAGATCATGGCCTACGCAAAGCTCTTTGAAGGTAGTTACTAGTCTCTGCCACACACAAACCACACGCACATACCGACAATTATAGACCCTAGCACCTTGACAAACAGCCACTCTCATCATTCCACACTCCTTTGCCCCTGCCACACACACTAACACACACACAAACATACACTTACACAATGCATCTTGTCCCTTATGAGTGATCACATTAACTGCACTCCTTTTCCCAGGGTGTTGTGTCACGCTTTATGGCCGGCAACACTTCCCCCTCCGTCCTGCCCCCTCCCTCTGCACCCTGACCCACACATGTGCCTCCCAATTTTCCCCGCCCTTACCCACTTCAAGGAATGAGAATGTTGAGAACAGCAGATTGATTTTTTCAAATATCAGGGTACCCCTACTTCCTTTTGACCTCCCACCTCAGAGATGGACAGCGTTGGAGGAAGAATAAAATAAATACATAAATTGAAGTGTGTGTGAGTTGATTTGGGAGGGGGCCTGGGGGCCCTAGCCACCAGGTGCAGTCTGATATATTGGCTGCTCATGTTATCAGTGAGCCCCCCCTCCATCTACCATCATTTTTACTGCTTCCTCTCACCTCTCGTGGTGGCAATTTTCCAATCTTACCGGGTTCCGCCACCAGAATGCGTTTTTTAGCCATCACTGCCGCCTGACGGTTTTTAGCTAATGCTATTTTGTGTCATAAATCCTGCTTGAAATACTGTATCTACCTGTCCTTTGGTTAGATAGGAGACATTTGGCTCTAGATGACCGCACATGCCCCTATATATCCCCTTGTTGTAAAACATAGGATTGGGTATCGTGCCTCGCCGGGTGAGGGATAAAGAGGCTTTGGCGGTGTTACTACATATGGGGTCATTTGAAGACGAATGGCACTTGTCTGAGATAGAGGAGTTTATATGTTGTATTATTTGCAACGACTGAAGGGTTAACCCAATGGGAAAATTCATTGCAACTACAATTTATGCATTTAAAATGGTTATGTACATTTAAAAAGGTCATTGAAACTTTCATTGTCCCTTGTGGGGGGATTTTTGTACATTGCATGAGTTGATTATATTTCATCCAGAGGGCTCAAATTCCATCATTGCCAAGCAGCTAATACTAAAGCTGCTGGATACTCAATCCATAGTTATAGACTGACTCACTGTGATGCTTTTTTTTTTTTGTGGAAAGGAATCGCTATGCTTAAAACATCTCTCAGCAATGCAAATCAGAATAATTAGATATGTTGTATGTAACATAGCAAAATACATCAAAATGCTGTGTGAAAAATATCAGTATATTCTTCTTGGTACAGTGACATGACACACCCTGACCTTGACAACCTCTCATATAAATTCCGCTAAACCTAAACACACAATCTCCCCTCTTTAATTCCACACTTCTGTTGACCTCTTTAGCCCTCTTCTTTTTTGTAGCCCTCCACATGAACGCAGGTCACACACACAGCTTTTTAAACCCCAGGGAGTCGGTCTTCATATACACACACACACAGATACACAGTCACTTCCACCAGTGTAGCTTGTCTGCTTGATACCAAGTATCTCCTGACCCACCCTGACCTTCCTCTTGTGCGCACACAGCCAGATTGCTTTGTGAAATAAAGCTGTCAGTTGCAAGACCCAAATAAAAAACAGCCCCCCACTTCACAATACTCTTGAGTTCCCTGCCCTGCCCTGACACCACTGAAATATAGATATAAATTGGAAGTGGATTAGTTTTTTTGATCTTAATTCAAGTTTTGACAAGATATTGGGAGCTTGTTGGAACTGGCTTGAAATCATTTTGGCTCCAGAGCAAAATAATTGGATCTGAATTGTATTTACTGGTTAATGTTTCTTTTTTGTATTCATACAGTAAATACATGTTTGTTAAAAGACTAAATGAAATGTTTGTTCATTTTCTGCTGAACTCTTTGCTAGTTTACCCACAGTGGCTTACTATGACATGAGGTAGCGTGTGTATTTGTCTCTGTCCACTTGTGTTTGTGTGTTTGTCCTCTGCACTCAAGCAGGACATCAGTAGCCTACTATGTAGAGATGAGCTGGAATGAGAGTTTTCCATGGGAGGCACTCTTGTCTGATTGGCAAACCTCATGCAGCAAAAGATGTCCTAGAGCCTGTTGAAATCAGTTTGAGAGCATGCAAGTGGATTTATAAGTGGATTTATTGTGATTGTGTGTATTTTTTTTTTTTTATCTCGATTCAAGACAAGTTATACATATAAAACATGGAGTTCTATGCTAAATACACAATTTAGAGCAGCCGCTCAGGTTTGAGGCTGGGGTGGTAGGAAGGTCAGTAAAGTAGTCTTATATATTTCTTACATCTTTTTAATGTTCAGGACTGATGGTGGCGAGGGTTAAATGAGATGTATTCTTCATTTTTCATTAGACACAAGTAAAATTTAAAATGAGCTGCCATTAAACTTTGTACATTTCTCATACTGGTCTTGCTTTGTAATTTCCTACAGAACTGTGCCAGTTCCAGACCTTCCAGCTCCGTCACCAGCTCTCGTCCCGTCAGTTTCCCACTTGGATCCAATCCGAGCCAAGAGGAGGAGCCCACCCATGTGTCCAGTTGCAGCAGTACCTCCGGCCTGAGGAAAGAGGATGAGGGGACCCGAGGTGAGCCGTCAGACCAATACCATACATTAAGAAAGGAAATCATGTTCCTGGTCTCACTGCAATTATTCACTGATAGCAATGTGCATATTCTTTTGAGATTATAAAAAAAATATGAAAGGAGATGTTTAATATAAAATACAAAAAAATGATGAGGCCCTCCAAACCACAGGTTATAGTAGCAAACTTCCGTTAGAAATAGTGGAAGGAGATTTGTTTTTTGCCCACTGCTTCACTAGTGTCTTAGTATTAAGCCTCATCAAATGGAAGCATCAGTGAACTTTTTAGTTGACAGGTAGGATTTTTTTATTCACCATCCATCATCTTTGTCAAGTTGAGGGTGTATGATGCCATACAAATAATGAAATTCTAGTGTCATCCGACTTCATAATAATTCTTTCCAGTCACATCTGCCTCACTTCAGTTTTCATCAGTACAAGTTATTTGTAACTGTCACTTAAGATTTTATGCACTTGCTTTCCACTGTTACCGAGTTTTAAAATAACTGTGTGTGTTAGAGTTACATTTAATGACAGTCCTGCAGTGTATTACGAGCCTCTAATGTACATGCCAGTAACTATTTTTAACATGATAATAAGGAAGATTTAATCTTTTTTTAATTTAGTGCATTCATTGATACTTCCATAAAAATACTAAGGCAGACAGAAAGGCACCCTGATATTCTCTGAGTTCTCTCAAGTTTCAGTCAAGACCATAATGCACATTTGGTGGCTTAAGTTGAAAGATTTATGAAAATGTATCTGCTTTTGCACTAGACAAGCAATAGAAATATAGAAATGAGTTTTGGGGACAGTATGTTGGATCCATATCCATGGTCTGACCCTACATGGGATATATTTTACAACAGCCACCACTGGAATCAGAAATCAGATAATTGCTACTTCTGTATTTCTTGGTAACTGTTAAATACAGCTATCGTCAGGAATTTTGTTCTTTCATCAGGGTCACAGAAGTATTAAGTGTTGAGGAAGAGGTTGGCATCTTTGATTCACAGATTTTTCCAGTTGATCAGAGAATTTCAACCAGCTTTCTTTGACATTGAACATAATAGTAAGTCACAATATTGCGTGCTAATTTGATTACTCTGCTGGCCTTGCTTCACAAAAAGCACAACCGTTCCACAGTCAAATAAAATGAACAGGGAAGGCCACACATTGTGTGATATTTTTAATTAGTAAGATGAAATCTGAATGTATAAGAATATGTCAAATATTTTGTGGGTTGTGTACCTTTTTTCTTAACGTGCATTTTTCTTTTTAAAGGGACAGCACCTGTAGCCTTGCCTTTTGAAATGCTGTATTCAGAAGTGGTAGCTTTGCTATGAAAGTCTTTGATTCCCACTGTTCAGCTGCTGTCTGAAATGCTAAGCGTTTACACCAATTAAATAATATAACACTATTAAGAGATTTTGTGTGTTGTGTCTGTATGTGAGTGATTTACGTGTGTATGTGAGTGATTTACGTGTGTGTGTGTGTGTGTGTGTGTGTGTGTGTGTGCGTGCGTGTGCATGAGTGTGTGTTTTCCATAAGGCATTATTGCAAGGCATTCTGAAAAAGCAGAGTAGCAAAAAGTGAGTGAAATCAGAAATCTCCTGTTAACACTAACCAGACACCCTGGCTTCAATCTAGCTGCCTGACCCATGCTGCACTCAGCAGAGTTAAGAGTCATTTGGTTATGGAAAAGATTTGAGGCAGGAATTTCAAAGCAGGGTATGAAAGACTGAGAGGCCAGTCCCCAGTTTTATTCTGTAATTCAAAGCATGTCCTAATGCTGCAAGATGTATTGCCCTGGATGATGCAGCATTTACAGAGAGGATTTTAATTTTTTACTTGCACTGATTTATTAAAAACAAAAACAGATGCTGGAAAAATGAATATGCAGGTGAAAGGGAATTATAAAGTATATGAGAAGCAAAACATCACTAAAAAGAAAAATGCTGTATGTGGTTAAAATATTATTTAAAAAATTATTGCAGACAGTGATTGAGATGACGTGATAGACATTATTTAGGTTATAATATGCTATTTATAAGAAAATCTTCTACATTTATGTCACTTAAACGATTTAATGTATAGTTTTGAATGGAGGTGCTTTTATGCTATTTTATACCCTGTTGGATGCTATAAAATAATTTATTTAATGGTAGCAAATTAGAATAACTGAATATCTCGCAATGTGCAGCATCTCCACTTGTTAAATACTACGTAGGTCATGGTTTATGACTTGTACAATCATGACATTCACATTTGAATACTACATGTACTGTGTGTTATTGCTCCTTGTTGCCGCTCTCTGCACCTCGCAGCCTGTGATTTACAGCGTTTCCTTTGCAGGTGATTTGCATGGTCCTCGACACTATTACTGTCTCATTGATTCACGCAGAGTGGAGTAGTTAAATCAGCCTTTATGTCACATTTACATGAATGAACCTCCGACGCAACCAGACAAATGAAACTCAGCGGTAAAAACATTGTTTCTGATGTAACACAATCACAGAAATAAGTGATTGCCGGATGATATTATTCAGCCCATTAGCCGCAGCTCAGGTCTGCTCTTGACATCAAACTAGAGCGTACAAATGCAATCAGCTTCATGTGACAGAGTGCAGGGACAGGTTTCATACAGCGCAAACTAATGCTACTGCATGTCGTCTCATGGCACAGTAACTAATCATCACAGTAAACTCTATATTAAAAGCGTTTGGAACGATATAGTCTTTTTTTTTTTTTTCATGTGCAATTGAAGCTGCAAAAAATCAGCGAGAGGAAGGCAGAGTTCACACTTGTGAAGGAGATTCCTTCACAGCCTTGCAAAAAATTATAAATATCTTCCAAAAGTCCAAAGAAGCTGAAGAGTTTAGGTATTAAAGTATAAGAGAGTGTTTTTCAAGAAAATGGAGGATAATATTTTGCAAACAGCAGTGAAATATATTTCTAATCAAGGAGTGTTTATATAAAATGGTACAAAAACCCAAATCATGTTATGAACAATGATTTCGGCTTTACAATTGCAATGTCTTTTTTCCGACTCTATACTCCACATATGGTACAATATGTCTTCTTTCTATAAGATACAAACAGATGGGCCCCCTATTTTTTTTTTTAAACATTTACCTCCCCATCTCCTAAGTGATAACGGTATCTTGGTTGTACAAGGTCAGCCCTTTCTTGATGGGCAGGGTGATGGAGGGGGGGGATGCGTCTGCTTTTGATACGTTTATGCCTTTTCCATCTTTCTGTTTACTCAAGTTGGTTGACGCAAATGTCCAAGGCAGAGACTAGGTTCTGTTGAGGGTACATAACTGACGTGAGCGCAAGAGAAGGACAAGTGCATAATGAAGGGATAAAAGAAGAATAGGGATGGATTGTAAGGGGATTTGAATTGAAAGGGGAAGGGTTATGTGGGTGTTTGTGTATGTGCTGCATTCCTGATGAGATGGCCCCACACAATGTTTAGGTGAAGGTTACAAGCCCTTTTAAGCAGGAATAATGTGCTGGGTCACTAGAGTTACCTCACATAATTTTGCTTTGTTAAATCGTCCTCAATAAGCAAACATGGCACAGACATTATTTTTCTTTCATGGTTTGAATTCAGAAGGCTGTTATGTTTTCCTACAGTTTTTTTTTTTTTTCCTGTTTCATAACACACAGCCGATTGGACTGTGAATGTTTATGTTGTGTCCAGTTCGTGTCATTCTTCTGCAAAACTAATCACACATAATATACTTGTAAAACTCTCTGACAGGTGACAAAATTAACAAAGGAAAGCTGGGTTAGAACGTAATACAGTACCGTGCAATCCACACAAGTTCCGTTGTAAGCGTTCTTATTTCTGTTGTCATTTCCAGTTTACGCAACCCATCTTGTAGGAACCATATGCCTGCACACTGCTGACATCTGACACTCCTTCCCCTTCCTCTTTTCCTAACATGTGTTCCTCAGCATCCCTTGCAATTAGGGGCCTTGTAGATAAAGTGGTGTGGCGGTCTATTGCATGCATCTTCTGCAGATTACACACAGATCCCCATGCTGACACCACCATAAGGTTGACTCCCCCCTTAACTCCCTTCACCCGCACACCATCACTTGTCATGTATGTTTAACTCAGTCCACTGACATGCAACAGGGTCTCCTCAAAAAAAATGGCAAAAAAAAAAAAAAAAGTTTTCTCGTGTGTTTACAGCATGTTTGTTTTCTCTAGGTGATGGGCTGTTGAAACCTTTGGAAAGTATGTTATAAAAATTGAAATAATAGGATGACAGAATGATGGTTATGAATGATATCAAAAATTGTGAAGGCTGGAAATGGTAGAATAATTGAGCAAGTGTCATGGAGAAATGCTTGACAGTCCAAGTGTAAAATACAGGCAGCTATTGTACCTGCCACCTCACCTTACTTTTTAGTGTTTTTACTCATTTACTTGTACATGTCTCAAAAGAGGACTATGCAGTTAATGCTACTGCATACTGCTACTGAAAACTGTAATTACAACATTTACATACAACACATACAGGGTGGGGAAGCAAAATTTTGAGGCAGGGATTGAAAGACAGTGTATGACCAATTAGTTTATTGAAAGTCATGAGAATTTATTTGCCACAAGAAAATTGACATAATAGAAAATGTTTTTATTCTATGTGTCCTCCTTCTTTCTCAATAACTGCCTTCACACGCTTCCTGAAACTTGCGCAAGTGTTCCTCAAATATTCGGATGACAGCTTCTCCCATTCTTCTTTAATAGTATCTTCCAGACTTTCTCGTAATAGTTTTGCTCATAGTCATTCTCTTCTTTACATTATAAACAGTCTTTATGGACACTCCAACTATTTTTGAAATCTCCTTTGGTGTGACGAGTGCATTCAGCAAATCACACACTCTTTGACGTTTGCTTTCCTGATTACTCATATGGGCAAAAGTTTCTGAAAAGGTATGGATAATAGTGTTAGGTATGATTATGACATCAATATATGTTTGGTTTCAAAACAATTGACGTAGTGCCTGCTGAGAAAAAAACAACTAAATGTTCATTGTAAATTTTGCTTCCCCACCCTGTACTGTATAATAGAGCCGACCGATATGGGATTTTTGGGCCTGATGCCGATACCAATATTGGGGCTAAAAAAAGCTGATAACCAATATATCAGCCGATATCTGATATATTGGCCGATAACCAATATACGGGGGTGGGGGGTGAATAGTTTGTAAGACAGAGAGATAGCAGTCCGTGATTGTTGTAGTGTGTGTGTGTGTGTGGGGGGGGGGTATCGGTCTGTGATTGTGAAACTGAAATTGAACACGTTTTACTATTCCCGTAAGTCTCCGGGCAGCACAGACACACAGGAGCAGGGCGAATGTCTACGCAGCAAAATAAACTAATACATCGGTTACATATTGACTGATGTTGATTAATCGGTGATACGCTGTAATCGGCCCAATTAATCGGCCAGGGTCTACTGTATAACAATAAATAACGTTATATAAAGTACTGCCCTTCAGTACAGTTGCTTTTAAAAAAAATTTTTTTTGGAATTACATACTAATTTCTGTCTGTGTGGTCTGAGATCTGTTATGAATCTAGAAAGAACATTTTTCTGTGAATTAGACAATTTAAAAACAGAAGTTTAAGTTTTATTGCTGGCTATATATGTATGTGTGTGTGCAGGATGTACAAGCACACTTATGTTTTGTGTTAGTTTCAATGTGTGTAATAGGCCAGTGATATACGGAGACACCAAGAATAAGAAGCATTTGTTGCCGTGGGAATTGACATCACATTGATAATTACCACAGCAGCAGAATCACAGACACTGCAGGCGAGGTGTGCGTGTGTGTCTGTGTGACAGAGAGGTATTTGGCCTCTGAGCGGCAGCTTATGTTCAGTATCTCGCTGATGCAAAGTGATGTGTACTAATTCTACATCTGCTCAAACCAAACAGGGCTGGAAAGTTCAGCCAAGTCCCAAAAAATTACTTCCTCACAACTTGTCTTCCCCTGCCCTTTCTCTGTGCACAAATTTAATTTGATGCATTTTTCCCGCATCTTATTTGAAGTGATTGACAAATGCAAATGTCTTTTTTTAGTTTTGTATAAGGCTGTGTGTGAAGATTGAGATTTGGTTTGTTGGCTTGGCTGTTTAGAGGATGTGTGGCCATGAAATGGGCTCTTGTCATGTGGGCTTTGTGGACTTGATTGTAGCTTTACAGTATAAATACCCAAACAAACAGGCGGTGGTCAAAATGTGCTATTGGTTTGCCAAGTATTTACATTCCCCTTACTCTTTCCTACTTGGTTTCTTTCACTGTCTCTTGTTACTCAAGTTTTAGCTTTTTGCTACCTCTCTTTGTTTTTTTCCTTCTTTTCTTTCTGACAACTTTATGTCCAATTTCCTCCATTCACTTTGTTTGTATATGTAATAGTTGTGGCTCTAAGCCCTATTGACTGAAGCCGCCCAAATTAAGATTCATACTGTCAGTTAATGTACTTCTTTACCATTTCTCACTCTTTTGAAAAATCTCAAAATCACGCTTACATCATTTGAAACATGTAAAAACCACTGCGTTTAGTGCACTTGTTCTGTACTCTTGCATATTATATTTATCACACCCGCTGAAACAAATCAAAAGATGAAATATTGAGCCCATTTGGTTGTTCTTAAGTGGCTCTAAGCGCAACTGTTTATGCATATTCGCCCAGCCGCTACAACACGCACCAGCTTCTTGAATTTGTTTTCGGCAGCTGTTCTGCATAACGCTCAGTGAAAGTCTGGTGAAGGGAGTCTATTCATAATTCAAAGAAACAAGGCACTGGCTGTAGCGTTGTCAGATATAACAAATTGAGGAGGAAAAGAGTTGAATTTGTATCTGCTTATGGAGGTTGACTACATTATACATACTGCAAGTGCCGCTGAGTGTGTGGTAATAGGATATATGATGGATGGCCAAGCCGCATAGGCTCCCATTCCTCTGGGTTATTCATCTATTTATCTGCTTATTTATTTATTCCTTCACCCAGAGAGGCCCTCACAAACTCAGGATTTGCCTAAGGTGCAGTAGTGCCTAAAAGAGGCTGAGAGGTCGGTATTATGGAAATGGGCCTGAGCACTCGGAGGTCTGGAAGTCTTCTGTTGATCATTTGCCAGGCGTACTGGTGTCTGTTCTGATGGTTCGTGGCAGTTTATGGTTTGTTGCATTCTGATATTTCTTTGTTAAACTACAGAAACAGAAATCTGAAATCCATTTAATCATGCATGCAAAATAAGAAGCACAGAAGTTCTGAAATTGAAATCAGACAAAATTAAAATGAACTCCAAAATCTTATACATTTTTAATGTCTTTGAAAAATAAACCAACTTGAACTAAACCTATTAATGATTCACAAAAACCAATGCATCTTTGATATCACACAACAGTCCTCTAACTGCCTCTCATGTTTAACCCTGTCACACCTCCTCTGTCCACAGTGTCACTCAAGGACCTGCATCTACCCCGGGGCTGGTCAATTCCCCAGGGCCATGTTGTCTCAAAGTTTGCCCTTTGACCCACACCATCACACTAGAGGTGTGCATTATATAAAGCTCCACCATGCAATAATTTTACAGCCTAAATCACACGCTGCACAGTTGTCCTTCTTTTGTCTGATATACAGTGTTGTATTTCTACAAGTGCATTTCTACACCAGTTTTTCTGCAAGCTTCTAAACACTGTATTAAAACACTCACTACTATTACCAACAGCAGCTCTAAACCAATATCAGCACATCCACCTTCTCCCCCCAGAACATTTTTCCATCGTCCTCATCTCAACAGCCCATGGTAACGACATAGCCGGCAGCTTACGACGAAGCAAAGTGTGGAAGAGGGAGGGAGGAAGAGCGTTCGGGGGGGTTTCAGGCCGTAGATCAGGGCAGGGAGGATGGCGGCGCGACCAGGAGGTGACAGGGGAATAACATCCCTTTCTCCTCAATCGACAGGGACCATAACTCCTGCCTCTCCAGGGACAGATTGAGAAAGGCAATAGCCCTAGGGGCTGTGAAGCACGGATGCTTAGGAGAATTGAAAGTTAAAAGAAAAACGCTGTTTGCCAAGCCACTACCACTGATTCAGCCAACAGCCCCACTATTCACTTCTAGAATTTTCTTATTTATTGTGATAGAAAGACCCAGGTGGCATACTGTCCACAAAGAGCATCAACAATTTCTCCTGTGTGACCACTGGTTGTAAGGTGGCATTTTTGCAATTTCTGAAAAGTTTCCTGCACTTATGGAAGTTCAGAAAAAGAATGTGCACATTTTCTTTCCTAAGGGGACAGAAGATTAGTCTTTGCTAGATATTTTTTCTGGAAGGGAGTGATGTGAAAAGAAGTGATTTTGTTGGGATTTTCCTTGGTTTTTGGCTTAATTTGATGCTCCTTTACAAAAAATCAGCACAGTAATACCCATAACAGGTTAGTCAGTCTCTTAAGAGCATGGTGTCTTTAAACTGTAGACTGAGTGAGTCATAAGCAATTGAAAACAGTGATAACAAAATATAATAAATCTATGATAATACTTATCTATACTCTCGTCACTGATAATGTGTCATTTGTTGGTTTTAAGTTGGTTACAAACAATATCTACTGGACTGAAGTGGAAAAGACACAAAAATACAATAATTAGTTACTTCTATAAAACTACATATTTTAAAGTAGATTAAAAATCATGTACAAGAACATCATATTGTGGGCAGAAATGATCAAATGAACTATACTGAAGAGTGTAGTTTTTCTCTGCTGTGTCAGCACAGGAATATTTCCTCGTCACAATCTTGTCTTTTCCCCTCATTTGTCTCTTATTAACTTTGCACCTTGTTTCTCCTCACTTCTCTCCTTCACCACTCTCTTCCTCTGTCATTTTCTTTTTCTCCACTGCTACGCATACTCCTCCGCAGCCACATTCTTGTGTTTGAAGTGCACGGTGGGTTGGGGAGCAGGCGGCAAGCAGCTTTTATAGCCTGATCAATTTTACAATGGCTTATTGAATAGATTTTAATGCCCTTCTTTATTTTCACTTGTAATCCACTGAGTGTTCGCTACTCCAGGCCTCTTATGATGGCCCGCCAGAGAGAGACAATAAATTTTAATACATCGTCTCTGGAAAATTACACATGTTTAATCATTGATTTTTATTGGCTCATCATGATAACATTATCCCAGTGGGTGAGGGTGGGCAAAAGAGCAGCCCATAAAAGAAAAGAGGCTGAATTAGTTATGACATTTTAAAGAGTTAGGTTGACAAAATGAAATGTTGGCATAACCAAGTTTCTTTGTCTAATATACAGCATATTGATTGGCACTGTAGCAGTTTTATACACAGACAATTTAATGCACTAACCGTTTGAAGAAATGGAGCCAGCATTTTTCTCATCCTATTCTCAGTGACTAAGTGTCTATAGAGGAACTGTATGGGCAAGGAATCAAAAGTACTAAATACTATATAATATAATTTAAATTATACCCAGACATGAAAATATATTTATTATGGCTGTAACAGATGAAGCTATATGGGTATTAAAACTTTTTTTTAACATACAAAAAAATGTTTGGAGATCATTTTTTTAGAGGGAAGCCCATGTATTTAGTTCTTAAAGTCAAAGCAGGTTAAAGGAAAATTCAAAAGCTGCCTCGGGTGGATTAGCTGGATTTGCTCTTTAAAATATGGAAATATCTCACCCATTGAAATGTAGTGAAAGGTTTTTGCAGCTCAAACACATTAGTTTAATGTGTTTATATATAATGTATGGTGTGGAATATAATATTACCAGTACGTCAGGTGTATGTAATGATTTCACCCATTTTTATTTCCTTTCAGATTCTTTGGTCTGTTATGTGCCCTATAGTAAAACTGATTTTTTCAAATGATGTTTATATAGTTTTCTTTATATCAAGATATCAATAATTTGGCAACATCTAATAAGAATTAGAAATAGACCTCATGACATTTTTAATCCAATACTACTAGTTTTACTTTTGTTTGAATAAAGAGCACTATGACGATTACTGTTAGCTATTATAAAATTTTATTCTAAACAAGACCAGTGCTAATGTATCTCTTTTGGTCTACTTTAGTCTGTTATAGCTATTGTCATTGCACCTCACAAAGTAGAGTGCAAGAAAGGTGAAATTTGAATGTGTGTGCACTAAGATTTATGGACTGCATATAAAAAAATATCAGCATCATTAAATTCAACTCTACTGCCATCAAGCTGATGAAAGCAGGCGAACACACAGACTTTGTAATGCCTGCTGTGTGTGTGGGTAAGAGATGTGATAAGGTAGATTGACTTCTAATATAAATGGTAGAGGTGTCTACTGACATTTGTATAGCAGTGCCCTTTGTGTCCCTGCCTGGCACCCTCATTCTCCTTGTGTGTGTGTGTGTGTGTGTGTGTGTGTGTGTGTGCGCGCGCGCGCGCACATTCATGTGGGTCATAGAAGTCTGAGTGGGTGAGACAGTATATTCTGATAAGTGAAGGAGCAAGTGAGTAGACCTACATATACGTGTGTACTGATTTTTCCATGTACATTCACACTCATCTATTGCCTCTCTCTCTTACACACACACACACACACACACACACACATACCACACCACACATAAAATACACATACGCACACACAGGGCATGTTAGCCATCCTCCACACTGGCACCTGCTCCGCTGAAGGTGAAAGAAGTGCTCACTTGAGCTCATTGAAAAGTAGATGTGACAGTAAATTTTTCAGGCCCTTGTGAGATGGGAGATCTTGTTATAGCAGTCAGGATGGGGGTCAGGGCAGTGGCTGCTTGATGATTGAGGAAAAGAGAAGTAAATTCATTCTGCTTCGGGCACTTTGTCAAGTGCCAGTAGCTTACCGTTGAGAGCCACTCACCCATCACCGTGTTACGGCCCCAGAGGTCACCTCCAGAGCCATAAATCTGCCTTGCCTCTTCGCCTGCTAAACCTATTGCCTTCCCCTGGCTGAGCACGTGCAGGGAGAGAGGCTGCAGCAGCTGCTGCTGCTCCTCATCGTCACTCAAATGAAAGAAAAGACAGGAGACAATATAGATTCTCCATTTGATGCTGCTGATGGTGTAAGAGTGGGACGCTGTGTGTGCTTTGTAGGGAGTGTCATTTTATTCTATGTGATGAGATACGGGATTGTATATACTGTGGTTGAATACTTGGAGTCATTCAGTGAATTTTTGTCATTAGAAGCAGTCTCATAATTTTCGAGCATTTTTATAAGGGGCAATCCAAGTTTTTAGACAGCCTATAAATATTTATATATAGCAATTTGAACACAAATATCACATTGAAGTGTTCTTCACAGAAATCTTAACTTTATCATATCATTGTTCTAAAATACAAAGGGGGCACCTGAACTGCCTCTTGTGCTTCGCAAGGATCAAAGAAAAAACAGGGAATATAATGGACTGTTATTTGAAAAAACACTTTATTAATATTCGAGGTTAGTTTTCACTTTTCACTTTCAACACTTACTTAGTTAGAAGGACAGAACTCAGTAATCAGTCAAACCAGTAAACTTACAAATGCACAGTCATCAAGGTTAAAATAATCTTTTGTCATGCATTGTAAAAATTAATCTGACTGTATAAATTTCAGTGTTATAACATCAGGATTCTCAAACCTCTTCAGAGTTTTCCTTCAGGAGGTATTTTTGGTTTAGCTTTGGCAGTCACAGTATGAAACTCTAAAGCTTTGGTGTAATTCATTTTGCCAAGTTTGTTTGAATCAGAGTGAGACTTCAGTTTGTTTTCTTGCCGTCATAGTCTCTCATAAGGTCACACCAAACCAGACACCAACCATACATAAAACCTGAGGGGATACTATTCCACCTCCTAAATTGATAATTGATACACTGTGAAATGATTGGTATCTTTTGCCATATGCTAACGTTTTTCTGGTGGTAAAGGACTAAATTCAGATGAAGGAAAAAGGATCTGGTGTGGGTGTCTGTGTGTTTGTATGTACATGCAAGTGTTCTAGGTTTTCTTTTACATATGTTGGTCTGCATGTTACAGATGTTGAGTGATATTTCTTTGTGATGTGTGTCATGCACCTTGATTACACCTGGCCCAGCTACGTATGTGCATATACATTCAGTTATCATTTTCTGTATGTGTATATGTGTGTGTATGTGCGTGCAGATGCCTGTCTAACTTTTAGTGTACAAGCGCCAGCCTGCTTTCAATATAGCCTCTTATTAGGTGGTGATTATCCGGCCTGCATCTGGCTTCTTTCAGCCGTTGACTGGAAGTTGGAGAGGCCAGGGGCACCCTGGGAAGAAAGGAGTGAAAACTTCCTGAACCCAGCTTTCACCCCCCTACCCCACAGCTCCAGTGCACTCTTCAACCTCTCAAAGAGCCCAGCTAATATTCAATTCTTTTTCCATAAACAGAGGTTTCTGTGAGTGGCGTTGGCAAACACATAAAATGTTTTTTATACTGTGGTTCATTTGTCTTGCAAACAGTTCTCTAACAAATTTAATACATAATCTAATACTATGGAACACTTTTCAGACTGTACATTTCTGATGATTTAAATAACTGCACAGTTTAACTTGTTACAAAAACATCCAGGATAAAGCAACAATACAGTAGTATTTTAGGAACCATCTCACACTCTGGCTGCATTTCTGAGGTGTCAGTCTGTCTACAACTCTGGATAAATGTGTTTGACACATGGGACATGCAACATGGCTGAATTTTAGGCTTGTGTTAATGTGCATTACAATGGAATTCCTGTAAAGCCATACTCTGTCTAAAAGAAACTCACCTTCATTGAAGTGGACAAATTACTCTTTCTCCAGTGAAAATTTTATTTTCTTCCAGTAGTGTAGCTTAAATTAGCCTTTGAATATCAGCCTTCAGCCAACCTCTGCAAAGACACACACAATCTAATTTACCTCACTGTGTTTGATAAAGTAGTGAGGTGCCGCTGGAAAATATTGTAGAAGAATAAGCCAAACATAGACAAAAAAATAAAAAAGACTAATATATTGATGGTAGATAGGGAAAAAAAGTGTGGCAGGATCCCCAGGGCCTGGATGGGGACTTTGCAAGAGCCCATACATCAGCTGTCACCCGATGGGCTTCTAAAAAGCCACAACAGAGAAACACAATGGACTGGACAGATGGTCGCAAACACAGTGCAGTTGGTTTGATGCTATTAAAAGCTGTTTACTTCATGCCAGACGCCTGCAAGTGTACTGGATGCATTGTGTGATTATTTGTGAATGACCAAATATGTGTGTATGTTTGTTGACTAGCAGCTCCTCTTGTTACAATAAACTCTCTGGTGTGCTTTTAGCCACTAAATCACAGATTAGTTATGATGTGGTGTGAGAGTGTGAGAGTGTGTGTGTGTTTTTCATAATTAAGATATAATCAAAGACAACACGTGATGGTGAGACACAAACAGTCCAATGATTGATTGTACTCAGTGGATGCCAGCCAACTCTGTGGGCCATGTCGAACTTTGGATGATAACCAATATCCAAACAAACATAAAACAGACCCCCTACTCTTTTTCTCTGTTACTCCTTCACACCCATCCTCTCCTCCTTCCTCTCCCCTTCATCTGCTCTCCTAAAGAGCGGTTCTGACACCTCAGAATGATGAACTCCTTCAATGGGCTGACCTTTCTCCTTCGGACTAGTCACCCGCCCTCCTGCCCTCTCCCATGTAGATGAGACAGAGACGGATGAAGATATTTTGTAGCGTGTGTCTGTATGGGAAGGGGGATGCGTGTTGGATGTTGGTGGAGGAGAGGGTGGCGGGGTGAGGTGGGGGTCTCAGCGGTGTCATGCAGCGACACAGTGAAATTAGTTTTGGTGGTGGTGGATGGTGGCCGACCCACCTTCAGATCAGCAGTCAGCCAGGATGATTAATCCAGACACATGAGGCCTGTTGGAGAGCAGTCATGACAGGCCAGGAACGAGAACAGAGAGACAGGCAGGTAGATAGACAGATGGGGCGGATGGGTTGATGACAATGATATACCTACTGAGATTGTGTCCATATATCTGTGTGTGTATGACTTTGTGGTTTAACATACAGATTGTTGGACTACTGTGAGCATAATGTGAGGATGAAGGTTCTACACCAAGGTCTGCTTTAACTCTTTAAACTATAATTGAAGCATTTTAACTTACAGTGCAACCAACAACTATTTATGAGAGGGAATAGTGTTATTAAAAACTGGTGTGAGGTATGAAGATCATTGAGCTAAAACATGAGAAGACACATTTCATATGTTCATAGTGCAGTGTATTAAGATACACTACTATTAACAAGCTGCTTTGTAGCATATATTTTAATAGGATTTTTTTTTTTTTTTTTAATTTTGGTAGTCTTTATAAAGCATTTCAGATGCTGCAGGATAAAAAAAAGGACGCCTACTACAAAAAAAGTCAGCAAAAAACCCTTAGTACTTAGTGTAATCACAAATAACTAGTTGCATGGTAGAATTACAGACATAGCTGTTCTTTATTAATCATTATATGGCAGTTATTAAGCCTTACACGGATGACCATATTGAAAAAGCCATAACAGTTTCCCTCAATAACCTCCTTCTTCTTCGTGGTTTGCACTTCTAGTGTCAAAATAAAAATGAATTAATTTTTTTCAGATAAATTCGGCAGACTTGATTAATAATAATTTGAAGACTAGCAACTATAGTTTGTTACACATAGTATTATTTGTTTGATTAAGGAGGACATAACTACAGAAATGGATTAGAACAATATGCTGTTATTATGTTTATTAGTGTTAAATGACATGAAAGTGTTTCCTCTCTTTCTCTTTTCTGTTTTATAGTAAGTGGCGTCAGGCTTCAAAGTATGTTATCGTCTTATATAGTTTATAACAAACAAAAAGTCACAAGGAAACTGCAGCTTCACCATTAGATGTCACTTAATGTCACACACTGAAGCTTTAAATGTGAAAATATCTAATCTAAAGCCTGTACAGAGCAAAATATATTAAGATCATAATGTACAATGACTTCCTCACTAACAACAAATTAGCAGTTATCAGGAGATTATTGGTGGAAATCTGTTTTTCAGTAATCAAGCAGATGTAGAATATGTTCATGCAGAGTCAGGCATTAAATGGTGCTTTATAATGACTGCTAAAGTGCCAACATGCTAATAATATGTATGTTAATAAGCACATACTTATATGTATACACTGATTTAAAGTACTCCACAAATATTTTCACTATGATACAAAAGTAGTATTATGACCGGAGACTTTGTTCCATTGTTTCTTTTTGATCCCTGCAGCTTCTCTAGTGTCCATCAGCTGTAATCTGGCAAGTGTCCTTGAACAACACTTAGCCCCTGAAGTCCCTGCCCTGTCACCGCAAGTCAGTGCAGAGGAGATCATCAGCTAAATGCCTGAAATGTAAAACTGAGTGTCAGAAGTTGATGAATATGATATTATTAGCCACGCTTGTCTTATCTTCTTCTTTTCTACCCTAATTGGCTGCAATTTATAATCCTCCACCTCTGGGTCATCCTTTATAATTCTGCCTGGTTTCCTTTTATAATTGGGTCAAATCAGTACATCTATCAGGTCAGATAAAAGACAGAAATCCTTGGCTCTGAAACTTGCTGTCTGTCAGTTGGAGTCATTTAGCACCTACACACAATTCTTGATGGGATTAATTAGATTTTTCATTCACTAAATGGCTATCTAGGGTTAATTTTATTTCCCAGAGATGGATACTATAAAAAAAGAAAACCCTCAGACAAGTATTTGAATTGCTAAAAGTAGGCCTTCCCTTTTACTGGAAGCGGTAACACTAAAGCAGTAAGGAGGAGTGGTCCATTTATAGGTCATGATTTGGAAATTACAATAGGATATTAGCAGTTTTTTTTTTTTTTTTTTTTTTCATGTAACTGATGCTGTTACCCAAATGCATGTGGCACATGCAGTCAAATTTGTCAGACCATGTCTAGACCTGTTGGATGTTGCTCTTGGATGGTTACTGTATCATTTCCTTCCTTTTTCATATTCAGTACAAATACAAAATAGAAAAATCACATCCAGAATGTTTTGTTAGGCTTTGTCAGAGGAAATATTTGGGTTATGAAATATGTATAAAATTCACCCGTCATTCATTTAAAATATGTAAATAATAGCATTTTATATGTTATTTTTTAACTTTTAACATATCCTTGTGTGTTGAAGTGTGTATTTAGTTACTTCTCAGAAGATCTGAACACTTAATGCAGCGTTGACCATCAGATCTAACTCTATATGGGTGTGTATCTGTGTCTGTCCTCAGGTCAGCTGTCCATTCCTTGTGTTCCAGAGAAAATAGAAAATCCACTGATCCACACTTCCAAAGACACCGAACTGCAAAGAAAGGTAACTGACTCCTCACATAAACACAGCGTGGTGTGTCAGTCACTCCAGCGGGACTTTGAGCTTTGGGTAACAGGGCAGTTCAGAGGGTCAACAGCTGCATTTGATCTTTGACCTCAGGACAAAAACAGGCTGAGGTCAGGGGTTGAACAATTAATGTCGGGTTAACAAAGTCAACATCAGCTCTCTATATTGTAATCCCATTCACATAAGTTAATTGTTCACTTCAAGTTAATTAAGCTCAATTTCCAGAATTTAGAAAAATATAAAAATATATGTTCTTGAAAAATCAAACATATTTGTGCTCACTGATGTAGTGGTAAAAAAAAAAGAACCTACAATGAATATTATGTATCAGTACTGCTGGAATAAAGAATAATAATAGTGATAAACACTTAATCCTGTGAAACATATCCTTAGAAAAAATTAAATAATCATCGGATGTCATGCAAAACTTTGTGTTTTTCCTTATGTACTAACAAAACTAACAAAACCAATAATTCACAGCCTTTTATTTATGAACAATAATTTATTTATTTAATTTTTTTGGAGAATGCTTCAGTCTGATTGAATTTTTTGTAGCGCTGAAATAACCTAATATAAAACAAAACAATATTAATATTGTTCAAACTGTATTATCATCTTAATGGTTTGTCTTGAATGAGCAAATTCACGCAAGACATGACATGAAATATTCCTTTAAAAATTACAGAAACAAAATAATATAAAACTAATACTGAGTTTTTTTCTATTTTCTGATTATCTACTTTTTAATGTAAATACTCTATCTATCTATCTATCTATCTATCTATCTATCTATCTATCTATCTATCTATCTATCTATCTATCTATCTATCTATCTATCTATCTATCTATCTATCTATCTATCTATCTATCTATCTATCTATCTATCTATCTATTATTTATATGTTTCAGAACTTTCCATCTGATTCAGAGGACTGAAGGAGGGTCCCCATTAAATCATAATCATTTTTAACATCAAATAGTGTAACATGTATGCTAATATGCATTACAAATTTATTTTGAACCTCCTTTATAATAAAAAAGTAATTCTCTCTTCATTTCTGCCACAGTGCTACTGTAATGAAACGTCAGTGCTGTGAACCTTGAAACCTTAATGTTAATATTTCCTGATTGTGTCAGTTCGTATAATACCACCTCATGCTACTTAATTCATCATATTGTCATTTGTTGATTTCAGACTTGTTTCAGCAATTAAAAATCTGGCAGAGATAGTTTGAGTGTTTACTGAATCTAATAGAAAAAAGGAAGACAGAGTTAAGACAAGAAAATGTTTGGGTCCAGTGTTTTCCCCAAAAGAATCACTAATAATTTACTGTTATTTTTTCCACAAAAATGCAAAATTAAGGTAACTTTAAGTATATTCTTCTAAATTTTTAAACCCAAGTTGAGATTATTTCACACTTTTTAGCGTACTTTACATTGCAGAATCCTTTTTTGTTTGAAACTATCCCAACCTTTGTGAACCAGATCTACAATATTTTAATTGTCAGGTATCCTGAAAAATGAAATCAACAAAACAGATTTTCATGGTTTAGTAGACTCCTCTAAGCCTCTCCGTCTCTGTCTCACACACACCTTCACTGACTAACTCTCCACTGAAATAAACTGAAGCCTCAAACCCTCAGGTTAAACTCTTTGCATACTGTATCCGTCCCCCTTGTGGTCACCATCAGTACCACAGCAAACTGCAAAATCTTACCCCCTTTTACAACACATTTAAATGCTTATAACTGTGTGCTAGAAGTGTGTTTATACATAAGCACTGCATATGAATTATACTTGATAAAAAAAGTTGTTTATGCATGTTGTCTGTGGTTTTGTTTATCCATACAAAAGTCATCTGAATATCTTTTTAGCTCAAGGGAACATGTGGCTGCTTTTATATGATCACTGTTTCTTCAGAGGTTTCTGAAGCAGTTAATCTAGTGATTAAAAGCTCATTTCCAGACCCAGGACATCTTTAGTCTTGATTAAGAGAAACAGTACATTTTTTAACAACAAAATTTTCTGAAATATTAAAAAAGGCTATAGGATTGACCCTGTAAATAAGACTCATATCATGAATAATTAGCACATTTATCATTTTTGTTGTCAGACAAATGCTATTAGACAGATTCCAAGAGTAAACTGCTTGTAACAGGCAACTTTACAGCGTACCTTGTATTTCTCCTTTTCTGCCTTTTTTTTGCCCTTGGCGAATTGCTACCGCACAACAACTTCCAACTGTCGTCCCTCCGATGTGATCGAAGCTGACTTTCCTCTCCACCCAGCTTTGTTTTTCTTCTCAGCTGTTGGGTGGTCCGTGTCTCTCTCTCCTTCTCTTATTCGCTCTGTCTCTCTCTCTCACTCATTGTCAAGTTCACAGCGTCTGTTTCTCTTTGAGCACTACGGGACCTAGGCATGGTCTGAAATCCAATACCTGAGTATACACAATTAAGTTCACACCAGAGGTTATTGGATGGAAGTCTCATTCCACAAAATGTGCGAGTCAGTCAAAAAAGGGCGTGAGTGTTTATGTGCGGCTGGTTAGTTGGTCAAGGTTAACGAAATGATGGGAGGTGGAGCTGGTGTGTGTCGACAGGTCCGAGATTAGGTAGCTTTGTATCGGTTGACTTTTCCTTAAGAGGTTGTGTGGTACAGTTACAAAGAAATATGGTGGTGTTGCAGTTTTCATTTGTGTTTGATTAATAATAGGATATGTTTTTTTTTCATTTTGTAGAATGTTTTGTAGATAGATAGATAGATAATCAAAAAGCACATAATAAGAAATAATAAAAAAAAAATTGTGCCCATATCACTTTTTGTATTGAAGAAAATAAGTAGAAATAAGAAAACAATAGTGAATGTCAAATGTTGTGTTATTCAAATTGTGCAAAATGCTTTTTTTTATTCTGAAGCATTATGCTAGGTTGGCCATCTGTGTTCCTCTCTCATCCATGGGGAATATAATAGTACGACTGTGAATCAGCGTGTCCAGGAATGGCAAGTCCAGGATGTTACAACCCATAGCTCACGGGCAAAGGTTATGTCACGCAACTTTGCAAACAAAATTAGACACATTGAGTTTTTGAACTGAATGTGAAACAGGTTATTGTCTGTTGCATCAAACAGAAAAAAACAGTGTTCCTCACTTTGCTCTTCTGATCTCACCCTGTTTGACCTTTTCAGCCTGTTGAATGTTTCAGTGTTGGACCTGTTAGTTGCAGCTCCCTCAGAGTATCTTTCACACGCGATTGGGAGTCCCACGACAGGCCAGCTGGAACCCCCAGTCCACCCCCTTCAACCAGACACAGACACAAATCCTCTATGGAGTCTTCATTGGCCAACCAACCTCTCAGTCATTCAATGGGAGCGTTGTGAATGTGTGTGGGTGTGTTTTTGCGTGCATGTGTGTGTGTGTGTGTGTGTGTGTGTGTGTGTGTTGTTGGGGCTTCCTGTTTTGGCCTGTGTTCTTTGGTGCTTCCTGGCAGAGACACTGCTGGTGTCATGTCAACTTTGGGTCTGGCAGTACGCACATACAACATACGCTAGGATTAGACAGATGAGGGTTTTTGCAGCTGCTGTATATTATCTTTAATAATTTCTCACATTAAAGCATATTGTATTCTTAATATAGTCTTGCTAGGGTGGAAAAAACGCCTTTAGCATTTAGCCTGGAGCATGGAATTCAAAACCTCTTCTTGCAAATCTGCAACTGTATTGATATTATGCTTAATTAAAATTCTCCATATCATGCTGTTGTATAATCCCTGGATAAACAATAAAAGTATGCTTCTTCAGGTACATCAGAAGTGTACAGGATGAACTAGTTATAATCCAGTTTAAAGACAGAACAAAAAAATGTAAGCGTTTAAAATATTTTTAAAATGTCATATATATCATATAAATATCATATATGTGATCTTTTCTTAATAGATATCACTCTATCCACAGTAGCACATATGTACAATTGAAATAAACTCATAAAATATAAACATTTTTTATGTAGTTTACCAAAACACACATGACCAGTCTAAGTTAAATTAACATGACCTCAGGAAGGGTCGGTTGTGTGATGTGTCATGACAAACTCAAAAAGAGCCTGAAACAAGTCAAAATCACATAAATTCTACTTAAACAGCTGTGTATTTGTGTCTTATTTTCTGTCTTTTCTATCCTTTTAAATATCACGTAAAAAATTCTTGACTAAAAGTTTCTGTGTGTTCATATCAAGTGTAATCTTATTCCTACTTATACCATGCTCTTTACACTCTTGTACGGTCATATTTTAATGTAAATACACACTGTATATTTTCATATATTGCACACAAACACTCACACCTATTCAAGATGAGTGGGTATGTCTTGGGGGGAGAGCATCAGTCATGTTCCATTAATCCGAAGCGACCAGTAGTGATTGATCAATTAGCCCTGCTTAAAGCTGGGGCTCAGGCTGATCAATAGCACTGATCACCAGCCAAAGGTTTTTTCATTAAGAACTGCTGCTCTGCATGAGTAGACTCCATTAGCATAGGCCAAATGGGCTGTGGGGAATGCAAATGCTGGAGCATAAACATTCACACATATATGGACCCACAGCGAAATGGAAACATTTTATTATATGCTAAGAAAATCACAGTAAAAAATGGCTTTTGCAGTCTGCATACAGGTATGGCAACCTGCAGGAATGCTGTAAAATTTTAACCTTTTTATTTTGCAAAAAAGTTTTGTTAATACGCTAATGAAGCATGTAAAATCTTCTCTTTCAAACAAGCTCCACAATAGACCCATACTTAGATAATCATCAAAATATAATTACACCGTGGTAAGGTGCTCTGTAATCATCGTTACTATGTTAGATATATTACAAAATGACCTGTTAACCCTTTATAGTTGACTCATAGAAATATTCTGAAATTCAAAGTAGTCGCTTTTCCATTGGACATCTGCGCAAAACTTTACTGATATCTATTAAATGTCGAAGAAACAGAAGTGCATAATGTCGGTTTTTCCATTAAATCACAAATGGGATGATTTGTTTATTTGTTAACGCGAGATGACATGAGAAGTCATTCCGTAAATATGGCAATAAACATAAATATCATGTTGATTTACAGATATATTCATTATTATTATATATTACCCCTCTATCCCGTACTAAATAAAAAAAAAAATTTGGTTTCCTGGTGTGTCCACACATACTGCACCATGTTTCTTTTCAAACTCTTCTTCTTTTGTTGTAACGTCCGTCAACATCAGTTATTTTTATTTATGTGACTCTAGTTGTGTAAAAAGCTCTTTCCATTGCAGTTTTGTGTGATATACCAGTTGAGCTACGCCTGAAAAACCACCTCTTGCCAGCGCAAAAACTTTTAATCAAAAAACAAGAGTTTTAGCGAAATTGTCGTTTTTCCATTACGTAAATTTTTATGCGCAAGTTATATTCGTGCAATTTGAGGGTCAATGGAAAAGCGACTAGTGTCAACCTTAGTGTGTTATTGCATAACAAGACTTTATTACTTTTGTGAAATTTTTCAAAATGTTTTGTTGTCATGTAGAAGATCAAGGTTAATGAAGTTACCATATTTTGGTTCCTTATCCGTAAGTGGCAAAAAAAAATAAATCCAAGAATTATATATATAAAAAATATAAGGAAAACACATATAAGGTGAATGAACATGTATTTTAGAACACTGAACATCACTTTAAGAACATTAGACTAAAATAAGTGCTGATCCAGACACCTGTTAACATCCACATGATCCCTTTGAACATCATTCCTTATATTAGTACCACTAGCGGCATTGTACCTGTGGTGCCATTGTACGATAGCATGATAAGTAGAACTTGTCTGCCACCACTATCCATTTGTAAACTACCATTTAATCATGCATTGTGCAGGTAATAGTTTGAGCCAACATGTGAGGCATGAAGGGAAGAGTATGTATTTGTTTGGCCTCTCAAGCATGATTAAATTCATACAGCGGTAGTGAACTGCAGCCTTCACGTTGTAGCATTGTCTGCTAGCAGTAGAAGTTTCATTCCGAAAATGGGGTATGGCGGCTGGGATGAAAAATTCAAAGTAGAGAGAGGCTAAAATCGCCCAGCATACCTCACAACATTTGAATACGGACATGAAATTGTGCCTAGTAGATAGTCAGGTAATGTTTGTATTCATTTGGCGAGTTTGGCGGCGATCGGGCCTGTGAAAGCTGAGGAAAATCCGTACAAACGCCTTCCTGTGCTACAACATCGATTGATCGGACACAGAACGTGCATTTTATAGTAGTATTACTTCATGGTACCTAACAAAGCAGGTACACTCACTGTTCATGCAGAGGTGGACCTTACAGACCCTGTAGACCACGTTGGACCTGAGATTGTTGACTCGCTGTCCTCACTGTAACTGTTGCTGCCACTGTCTTGTAATATACACTATATTGCCAAAAGTATTGGCTCACCCATCCAAATAATCAGAATCAGGTGTTCCAATCACTTCCATGGCCACAGGTGTATAAAATCAAGCACCTAGGCATGCAGACTGCTTTTACAAACATTTGTGAAAGAATGGGTCGCTCTCAGGAGCTCAGTGAATTCCAGCGTGGAACTGTGATAGGATGCCACCTGTGCAACAAATCCAGTCGTGATATTTCCTCGCTCCTAAATATTCCACAGTCAACTGTCAGCTGTATTATAAGAAAGTGGAAGTGTTTGGTAACGACAGCAACTCAGCCACGAAGTGGTAGGCCACGTAAACTGACGGAGCGGGGTCAGCGGATGCTGAGGCACATAGTGTGAAGAGGTCGGCAACTTTCTGCAGAGTCAATCGCTACAGACCTCCAAACTTCATGTGGCCTTCAGATTAGCTCCAGAACAGTGCACAGAGAGCTTCATGGAATGGGTTTCCATGGCCGAGCAGCTGCATCCAAGCCATACATCACCAAGTGCAATGCAAAGCGCTGGATGCAGTGGTGTAAAGCATGCCGCCACTGGACTCTAGAGCAGTGGAGGCGCGTTCTCTGGAGTGACGAATCGCGCACCTCCATCTGGCAATCTGATGGATGGGTCTGGGTTTGGCGGTTGCCAGGAGAACGATACTTGTCGGACCGTATTGTGCCAAGTGTAAAGTTTGGTGGAGGGGGGATTATGGTGTGGGGTTGTTTTACAGGAGCTGGGCTTGGCCCCTTAGTTCCAGTGAAAGGAACTGGGAATGCTTCAGCATACCAAGACATTTTGGACAATTCCATGCTCCCAACTTTGTGGGAACAGTTTGGAGCTGGCCCCTTCCTCTTCCAACATGACTGTGCACCAGTGCACAAAGCAAGGTCCATAAAGACATGGATGGCAGAGTCTGGTGTGGATGAACTTGACTGGCCTGCACAGAGTCCTGACCTCAAACCCCATAGAACACCTTTGAGATGAATTAGAGCGGAGACTGAGAGCCAGGCCTTCTCGTCCAATATCAGTGTGTGACCTCACAAATGCACTTCTGGAAGAATGGTCAAAAATTCCCATGAACACACTCCTAAACCTTGTGGACAGCCTTCCCAGAAGAGTTGAAGCTGTTAGAGCTGCAAAGGGTGGACTGATGTCATATTGAACCCCATAGACTAGGAATGGAATGTCACTTAAATTCATATGCAAGTCAAGGCAGGTGAACAAATACTTTTGGCAATATAGTGTATGTGAAAATGACCAAAAATAGTCACTTCCCTAATAAAGGCTTAAATAAATGAAAAAAGTGTTTTAATACAAAATCAAATCCCATTAAAGGATTGTAGACATCCTGTCATTGAAAAACTGATGCTAGCTGCATATATGTACATTTACATTTTAGTTTCTGCTGCTAACAGTTCATTGTCAAATCATCATGTTAGTACTTTGAGCACTTATGCAACTACTTGCTTTTTCACTGTAGGATGTTCCGCCGAAGAATGCCTGCTAAATTAATGTCTAGAAAATAAATATGTATATGACTCATATCACCTCTAAATAGTCTTTATGATACCTTAGTGAACATGTTTCTGAATGTTTCCTTTCCAGCCCACTCATTGTCAGACTTTTTGTTCGTTACCTGAAAAACAGCGGATGGCGGATGTCGCTGCACCATAACAATGATTTCTGATCCACAACCCCATCAAACCCACGGGATCATCCGTAGCCTAAAACACAAAAACACCAGCCTGCTACCACTGACATACTCACCTTTCTCACCCTTTCCTAAACCTCACTGGGGCCGAGAGCCATTGTTTTACTTAAACAATCCTCATTGAATTAAAAACTGGCTGCATGCTTTGTTCAGAGAGGCCGATGCGTACTGCTGTCATGGGTCCTATCGTTAATGTGCCATCACTGCACCTCACATCCTTAGCAGACACAGGCAGCTCTGAGCTTATTTCCTCCATCTGTAGGTGAATGTGTGTGTGCACCATTATCTGAGTGTGTGTGTGCGTGCGTGTGTGTGTGTGTGTGTGTGTGTGTGTGTGTGTGTGTGACATAGTCAGCATTAAATCACTCGACAAATTGTGGCGTGTGGTTTTTTGGTCACCCATGGAAATACCACAGAGACCTGATGCCACACTCATTTTAGATTGTAGCCATATGTAGTATTTTTAAGTGAAACCTTCAATCCCTTTGACTGTCAATAACCCTATGTTTGTATTTTTATGTGAAATATAGATGGCAGTCAGTAGCTGTGTTTCTATAAAATTATCAAGCAAAGTTAAAGCAAACTTATGAAAAAGCCCAAAATAGGAAAATGAGAATTAGGCACATTTTCTTTAATTGCATTGGAGTGAATAAACTAGATGTTGTGGTAAAGCAGATAGAGTAAAAGAAGAAGTTCCAGGAACACTGTGGCCTTCTATTGCTGTTTTTCATCAAAAATGGCTGATGTTTCTTTCATGGCCAAGAAATAATTTTGTCTCCTTTCCATGTAATCAGTTGCTACTACCAACAATATTTTGCATTTTATGGGAATATCCAAAAATGCACAAATGAAACACTTGAGTCATATGAAATGTTCGCTTAGTCTGATTTTTTGTTTGTTTGTTAAAAAAGGTCACCTTTTACCCATTAACTCTTTTCTGAAACAGGCTAAACTTACCTCATCTCAATTTTGCTTTTTCTTAAAATTATACATGTTTTTTCATTCAAATCTTGTCATTTCCATACATTTTCTAATGCTTTACTTGCATAACATACAGGAATGTAGCTAGTATGATTGTCTAATCAGTTTATAGAGGACTTTAAATGTACAATACATGCATAGGATTCAGTCCCTACAGTAGGTCACCAATACTGTAGAGCCTTTTTTAAAATTAAACACTGTCTGCTCACTTTTTGTGACATCACTCAGGTATCTAAATAAGCATCTAACTAACTTATATATCCTCCTGAGACACAGGAAAGTAAAAGTTTTAGCTTTTTTTTTTTTTTTTTTTAACATTAAATGCCTTGATTGGAAACGGCATAATGCAACAGTTTTTTCAGATACATTTTTTAATTTTTATAGAATGTCCTATGCAGTAGACAGCCTAAAACTGTGAAACCCTTGTCCCCTACAGAGAACAAATGCATTGCTGGGTCTCAGGACGATATGTAAAAACATAGGATGCTTACACAAGTCTTGAAAGTCTTAAAAGTGAAGAGTTTTGAAACACTGTTTTCCAGATCGTGGATAGCCTGGAATTTTGTTTAAAAGTCTTAGTAAAGTATGCAAACGTTCCTCTCATAGTCGAATTTTAGAGTACGCTCAAAGTCACATAATCTTATAAGATAAGAAATACATAAAGCATGTGAAAAACTTGGTATGATTATCAATTATTATTATCATACTACCCGATCGGTGCTGGAATGATTCTAGTGAAACATGTTTGTGTGATATCCATGCACTTTTGTGATTTTCATATGTTTTGAAAATGTTTCTGTCAGTAAAACATAATTTACTGTGAATTATGCATTAATTTATTCATACATTTATTAAAATGAACTTTTCTACTACACAGGTATAATCTCAACCAAAAAAGTAGGCATGCAATTATAAAAATACATAAAGTCAAGGTATTGGGGAAAAAAATAACAGTTTTGGAAAAGTCTGGAATTTTCATTTGGATAAAGAGCAAGCACCCTGATATAAAAAAAAAAAAAAAAGAGATATTAAATACAATGTCTGTGAAAAGATGGAACTTTTGTGAATGAGCTGTTTATCTTTGGTACTAACAGACTACAGACTATGTGCAGCCAATCAAGCAATATTTCATATTCAAGGACTCAATAGGTGGTTCTGTATAGGGCCTTTATAAAATAGCAAGAATGCCAGTAGATTAACTCATCTGTTGGAATATACTCTTGTCAATGGCCAAGTCTTTCAGACAGTATTGTCTTCGACGTTCTTTGTGTCATCATTGCCAAAGTCCCCCTCACTATGTTGCTATGAAAGCCTATAAAAACCCTCTGAGCTAACAAGTATACACTGAAAATGTAAAGTTTTGACAAAGATTTGCATTGTGTAGTAAGCACTTCTTTTTACAAAGTTTTACAAAGGCTCATCTTTTTATGTGGTCCTTTTCTTTATGTCATTTTAATATCATGGTGCCTTTTCCATGTGTTAATGTTCTACCCGACAATATTTCGGAGAGGCAATGTTTTTGCATCCTGAAGTTAGCATTTCTTGAGACTATTGTAATTCTTTAAACTTGTCAAACAAACCAAAGACTTAAATTCCCTATTCCAGAGGTATAGTCTACAGTGTACTGACATTTAGGGCTGGAAATAGTGCTGACTATATGAGACTAAATAAAATTAAACTAAGGGTGAACATTAGGGTTAGAACAAAGTTTAGGTTGAATTATGTCTTTCTAAGGAGATACTCATACGCATGGCAACATCCGTGTATGTGTGGGTTTTAGTGAGCAGGCATGTCTTTTAGTGTTTTAGCGGATAGGAAGGGAGTTGGTCACAGAGATACTGAAGCAGACAGGAAGAGATCATCCTGGTGTTACTGTGGCTGGGGCTGAGACCTCTGTCTCCCCAGGTCATGCATCATACATGCACAGGTTATTACTCATATACTTACATACACACGTATGGGAACCACAGAACAGATAAAGTTTAAATCAGAACTAGGTCATTTGATCTTCATTTTCTTGTGTTTAAAACAAAACCATTTCCCTCAGTGACAGGCTCAAATAACAAAGTATAAGTGAATCCACTAGTGTCCATCCCACTTAGTAACAGCGGTATCGTATGTACTGTCTACACCAACCCACAATATGAACATTTGTGCAAATGACCAAAGAGTTCGATGAGGTTTTTGCAGGGGTGGCATGGCAGCAGAATGATATTTCCGTGAGCTGTGGGTGGGTTGGGGTGGGTAGGATGGATGGATGGACGGACGGATGACACCCGTATCCACCCCCACTGGGGAGAGGAAGTCCCTATCAGAACACAACAGGAAAGAGACAGAGCAAAAACAAGCACATGTCTTTTTGGACATTAAATCACTTCCTTTTAGGGCCCCTGCCTGCCTTCTGCACCATTCTCAGTCTCCACCTCTAATCCCAGTTTAAACACCTTTTAGACAGACAGAGAAATTGATCAAGCCTCTTCATCCGTACGCATAAAAGTCCATATGTTCCCGAGGGTACATCACTGAGGTATTGCACTTATGATTGAAGTAACTCATCAATAATAGAGTGAAGAGGCTCCAGACCCCAGCTAAAGCAACTGTCTTTTTATGTTTTACTAACACAAAATACCATTGCTTCAAAAGTAGAATACTGGTCTCACAGCATCATTGTATATACAGTATGTAAGGCCCAGGAGCTTGCCAATCTGATTTATCGCTGTGAATTGCAGATGTGATGAGTATGGTAGGATGCAAGTGCCATATAAATCCCTGCACCGTGACAGATCACAAGCCCCAAGTCTGGGCCTGGTGCTTTGATCTTCATCCAGGAACAAAAACAAAGAGACAAAAAAGTTTATCTGTGGCTGTCGCAGGAAAATGTCTTTTTTAATGGTAGCAGGAAAAGACTACAAATGACTACGTTTACTGCAGTTAACAAAAACACAACTCCTCCCTCTGCCTGGCTTATCATTTTTCAAGTTGTGTGTAATACTGAATGGTGAGCTACTTTGGTGCATAGTAGATAGCAGACAACTCCAGTGAATCTAAAGGTAAATTGAAAATGCAGTTTTGTTATCCTTGCACAGGGCACTGCCATAAAAAATATGACTTCCTTCCTGAAGGCAACTTCCTGTTTATGTCTGAATGCAGGTCAGGAGAGGGGGATAGTGGTCCCTGCCTCATCCACCGTCATTCTTCCCCAGAGGTGACCCCTGTCCTGATGATTCAGGATGCTGTGGAGTCCAGTGTCACCCATATCAACCTACTATACTTACTCCCTGTAACTCCGGTTTCTCACATCTTCTAACTCTTTTGTTTCCTCACTAAATGGATTCGTCATAGCCCCTGTTTGTCTTCATGGTCTTTTTGTCTGATCCTCATCCATAGGATATTTTTTCTGTACATGTTTACCTCTTCTTCATCCAACATGACAAACTGTGAAACTGTGAAAACACCAAAAGGGGCTATTCACTAAGCAAACACTCTTTTTGTGACATTATTTGCGTTTTTCTTCTCTCCACAAGATTTAAAAAGACCCCCATTCTTCCCCAAAAAATGTCTCAATTGCACACACATGGATGTTCCCGAGGCACCCTGTTTGTTTCATTTTCTGCTGATTTGCCTAAAACAGGCAGCGGCCGCTGCTGTGAATGTTTAATTTAAGAGCTCATGTTCCCCTCTGTACGATATGTGGTGGTAGAGAGCATATAAGGGTTGAGGAAAGGGGGGTCCAATTGTGGGATTGGTGGAAAATGGGAGGGGGGCTGATTGAGACCCTCAGGTCTCCAGGCGCAGTCATTAAGATTGGCTTCTCAGTTTGGAGATGAGAAAGCATGCTTGGCACTCTGGGCTCATTGAAGATGCTCCCCTGCCTACTTGGAGCATCTATTATTTATGAGTTTTTACAAATTCCAACTGACATTTTTATCAGTTGTAGATGTCTGTTTCTTATTTGGTTACGCTGGGTGTGGCTGTCCTTTCCCCCACAAGATGAAAGTATTGGTCAAATTTGTTTTTGATGTGTTCTTCTTAATACTTTTATGTGCATTGTTCTTTCTATGAGATAATTAAATATTTGATAATTGATGTATTTATTATTAATACTTTTTATTAAGTTATTACTAAGTTATTCATAATATGTGTGGACAAAGTCAGAGAGCTGCATGATACATTAGAATTTAACTACAGTTATAAATAATTATGTCTACATAAATGTCCAGGCTGAGCCTATCAGACAGCCTCATTTCTCTGTTGCCTCCTACCCCACCCTCAGTCATCTGTGGCTGAGCCTGTATTGATCCAAGTGCTACCGTGTGCTTTGGTGTTCAGCCTCAGGCCTTACACTGCCTCAACTCACCTTATATCACTCAACTTGCATTAGACTCTGAGCTTGATATGCACTGTTAGGCTCTGGTACATTCCCGGAGAGAGAACTTGTCAAATGCCAGTTAACATGAACTCTACCAGAAGACTACCAACACGCTGTCAATCTTTAGTCTTACTGGAGGTCACTTCAACAATGGATTGACTTGTGGTGAATGCTTTTGGTTATCAGAATTGTGTTGAACAATGTTATTCCTGTTGTAAGTAGAGCCTTGATTTGACACATTCACACAATTATTACATTGTTTTCATCTGTTTTTGTCACCTGTTCTGACCTTCTACTGTCGCATACATCTGACTTGCTTGGAAGTATTTGTGTAAAATTTTGGATTGAGCACAAACATCCTTTAATAGTTACAAAATGGATAATATTTTATTTCATTTAATTCAGTGTATGCTCCAATAGCTAGCAAAAAGAAAGATTTGGATTTTTATCATTATTAGACATAAACATCAAAATCTATGCAAAATAAATACTTAAAGAATCATTGTAGGTTACAGTGAATTAAAATTTTCCAAAAGAAGGAAAGACAATGTCCTCAAACCTTATTTTTACATCTTTGAGAATCTTCCAAATAGAACTGTGGATATATATAAAAAGATCAGGATATGGCACCACCGCTCAGCCTTGCTGCTGGTCTTCCCCAGTGGCCATTAATAGTATTACAAGGAAAAACGTCCCCTACAGCACCACAAACATTTTCCCCATAGTCCACAATTATAAAAGAGACATCTGTAACTTCCAACAGGACACCTGGAATTGTAAACAAGGCCAAATATTAAAGTGTGTTCATTGTGTCTTTCCAGTTTGACAAGGTATCCATAATTTGGGTTATTTACTTAGAGTATCATTACACTGATGGAAATGATACAATGATTCCCAACATTTTTACCCCAAAGAGAAAATCAATGTCTCCATGGGACTATATATATATATATATATATATATATATACACACACACACACACACACACACAGGGTGGGGAAGCAAAATTTACAATATTTTGAGGCAGGGATTGAAAGATAGTGTATGACCAATTAGTTTATTGAAAGTCATGAGAATTTATTTGCCACAAGAAAATTTACATAATAGAAAATGTTTTTATTCTATGTGTCCTCCTTCTTTCTCAATAACTGCCTTCACACGCTTCCTGAAACTTGCGCAAGTGTTCCTCAAATATTCGGGTGACAACTTCTCCCATTCTTTTTTAATAGTATCTTCCAGACTTTCTCGTAATAGTTTAGCTCATAGTCATTCTCTTCTGTATATTATAAACAGTCTTTATGGACACTCCAGCTATTTTTGAAATCTCCTTTGGTGTGATGAGTGCATTCAGCAAATCACACACTCTTTGACGTTTGCTTTCCTGATTACTCATATGGGCAAAAGTTTCTGAAAAGGTATGGATAATAGTGTTAGGTATGATTATGACATCAATATATGTTTGGTTTCAAAACAATTGATGTAGTGCCTGCTGACACAAAACAACTAAATGTTCATTGTAAATTTTGCTTCCCCATCCTGTGTGTATGTGTGTGTGTGTGTATATATATATATATATACACACACACACACACACACACACACACATATATATATATATATATATATATATATATATATATATATATATATAAAAACATGAATTGACATTGATCTACTTTTTTCATTAGCTATTGGTTTATTGACTTGCACTATCAAAACACTGTCATTATAATTTTTGCCTAGTTGAATATTTTACATCATGTTAATCAGTTCAGTTTAGATCAGTTCTTTTTACGTCTTTTACAACAGAGATGAGGCCAACATTTCTAAATTCTTCAAGAGAGCATTATTCTCCTATTTTAAATTAGGAAAATGTATTCCTGTTTTGTACACAGCCACCCTTGGTTTTAACAAATCAAATATGTAACAGCCCTCCATTTGATATTTACTGCAGTGATGAATATGTTTCAGCTGCCACAATTATTTAACCCTAGCTGATGTGAGGAGTAACTTTTAATTTCTTAAACAACCATGTCAGAAGATATCCAGTGGGCATGGAAAAGATGTCACTCTGTTTCAGAAGGACCAAATTATTGCCCTACATACAGCAAAGACTAAGGAAATTGCTGAAACTACTAAAATTGTTTTAAAAACTGTCTAACACATTATTAAGACCTGCAGGAATAATAGCAAATCATTCTTTTCAAGGAAGAAATTTTGTCAGAAAAAAATCTTAAATGTTTGTGATTGAAGACCACTTACTTGGTGAAATAAAATGGTAAGAAATCAACATTAGAACTCAAGGCTAGAAGGCATGCTTGTGTAATCCTTAGCACCGTTGCCTCACAGTAAGAAATGCCGGTGGGGTCTTTTTGTGTGGAGTTTGTGTGGAGGCGTGTCTGCGTGGGTTCTCTTCGGGTACTCTGGCTTCCTCCCACCTTCCATAAACATGCACTGTAGTAGGTTAATTGGTCAGTCTGAATTGCCCATAGGTGTGAATGTGAAAGTGAATGGTTCATCTGTATATGTCTGTCCTTTTTTTTCATTAACCTTTATTTAGCCAGGAAAAAAAACTTGTTGAGATTAATCTCTTTTGCAAGAGTGTTGTGGCCAAGACGGCAGGAGCAGAAGTTACAGACAGTAGAGATTTCATCCATACACCCACACTAAAAATGTACACAAAACACAATAAAAAAAGTTCTAAAACCATACATGAATGAAGAAATGGTTTATTTTTGGTTTGTACAGTAATCATCGCACACAGTACAACAACCACCATAAACACAAAAACCAAAACAAGGAATAGGCTAGAAGCAAAAGCTTATTTTTTACCTATCCTTTTCATCTGACACACCGCTTACATTAAATTAAATGTGTACATCATCGAGGATTTGCATTATAACAAAAGAATCAATAACAACAAAAACACATCTACCATCTTCGCTTCATATTCCTGAATGATCTTATACTCAAGACATTTTTTAAACTTTGTCAGAGAAGTGAACAACTTAAAATCATCATCAAGTCCATTCCATAATTTCACACCCACAACCGAAATACATCTGGACTTCACATTTGTCCTCACTTTCATACATTCAAAAATATAAAGACCTCTTAAATTATAATTTCTCTCTTAATTTAAAGAAATCTTGAATGGTATTTGGAACAATATTATTTTTTACTTAATAAATCATCTGTAATATTTTAATATATACAATATCTGGCTATTTTAAGGTATTACATTGAATAAATAAATTATTAGGTGCTTCAAAATATCCTACTTTACTAATTATTCTAAGAGCTCTTTTTTGGAATTTTGCTAATGTATCTATACTAGTTTTTCCTGCATTTCCCCATATTTCTGCACAATATGTTAAGTAGGAACACTAAACTAAAACTTACATATAAAACGCCCTCAATAAACAAACAAAAAACATGAACTCAAGGCTATTTAATAGTGAAATTTAGGACATTTTCACACATACGAGATCGAGATTAAAAAGCTGTGCGACAATAATTATTAAAAAAGGGGGGGGGGGGGGGGGGCTCAATTTGCTAGAGGACATAAAGATTATATTGTGGAGAAGAAGAAGGAAGATGGTGAAAGTCATGTGGTCTGATGACTCCAAGACTGACCATGTTCCAGAGGGATGGGCTCAGCCGGTGGGAGAAGACAGATAGATGGAGTGATTACCCATCATGCCTAGTGCTAACAGTGCAGGCTTGTGGGGCCAGTGTTGGTCAGGTCTAGGTTTTGCAATGTTTTTTGTCCAGAAAATGAAGTCATCTGACAACCTGAATATACTGAATGACCAGGTTTTTCCATCACTGGATTTGTTTCCTCACTGATGATACAGACATTCTCCAAGATCACAATTTCAGGACTCATCACACTCATCGGACTTGTAAAATAGTGGGTCAGGGAGCAAGAGACGTCACTTTTACACTAGGATTGACAACAGCCAAGTCCAGACCTGA
This sequence comes from Sphaeramia orbicularis, assembly GCF_902148855.1. Taxonomy (NCBI): domain Eukaryota; kingdom Metazoa; phylum Chordata; class Actinopteri; order Kurtiformes; family Apogonidae; genus Sphaeramia; species Sphaeramia orbicularis. The sequence goes on from NC_043960.1 coordinate 21,577,656, forward strand.
ACCCCTTTGAAAATTTTTGTACTGGAGAAGACTTTTCACACTTGTTTGACTTTGTGACACTGAATAACCATATCGAAATGACACCTAACCCTAACCCTTTAAATTAATTTGGAAGCCTACTGTGCAGTTGTTGAGTCTACAGAGAATGAAAAAAAAACCCAAAAAAATTTAGGTTTGGCAAGTATGAGGATCAGACATCATAATAGTTATTTAACGGAAGTCCAGTCCACTAAAAGCCAATGAATACATACACACCAGCAATTATTAACAGACTAAGAAACCTGCTGAATGAATCATTTTATGAACTAGAAAAGCACTCGGACCTCCGCGCAGACCTCCGCCAAGGCCCCCCCAACACCACTAAAATTTAATCATTTGTTCCTTGTGCCAGTATCAACATTTCCTGAAAATTTCATCAAAATCCATCCTTAACTTTTTGAGTTATCTTGCTAACAGACAGACAAAACCCGATGAAAACATAACCTCCGCCGTTACACTTGGCGGAGGTAATAAAAGGTTGTGGTAATACAGGTGAAACAGAAAATGTGTGATTTATTGACTTGTTCCAAGCATAGTGACTCCTCTGTGACTGTTCTGTGAGATCTAGAACAGTCATATGACACTATCTTGGTGAACTCCAAGTGTTGAAAGGTAGGCTTCTTCTGTAACCCCTGGCTTTTCTGGAGCAGACACACAGTCCAAACAGATGCTGAGGAGATGTTTCCCAAAGGTCTTCCCTGGGGCTTACACTCCCTGTTTCATAGCTATAACTCTGTGATGTTCATTTATAAGAGCCTCTGTTACAGTGTTACTGTTGCCTCTGGCAAAGGACTGAACCTCTTAAGAGTCCTCAGTAGCTTACAGAAACTGCTGCTGTCCCAAGAGACGGATGGCAGACTAAATAATCAGTTTCTCATCATAGTGACAATCTGAGAGCAGCTGTTTGCATCTGAAGGTCTGCCAGCGATTGTCCATGGCACTCTGAAACAGTGAAGGAAAGAAAGAACGTGTGGAGGGAGGGAAAGATGAAAGGAAAAGTTCCCTCTGCTTGATTCAGTTCTCTTCGGGGTTTTGATATTGATCTCACGAGTGGACCTGCAGATGTACAGTATGTGTCGAGACACGTGCATCTGTGGAAACATATTCACACTGGCCACAGTAGGACACAAAAACATTCTGTATTGAAGTTGATACTTGCAGAAGGCAGTGCACTTAAGGGAATACAGTATTAGATTTATGATGCAAATTTATGACTTTGTTTGTTTTGCAACATTTATATAGCACTTTGCAATTTAAAAAGAAAGCAAAAAAAAAAACACAAAGAACAACCAAGTTCAAGAGTAAAAACTGTTCAGTGAAACTGTTCACGCTCAGACAGTATGTAAGTGTGCATACATTACCTCCTGAAGAGACGTGGTTAAAAATGCACCATGTGTCAGAAGCTTTTGCACACCTAGTTGTCTGTTTTTTAACTTTAATCTTATAGTTATACTCTATTATTTGCAGGAGGAGGTTCCTCCCTAGTCTGTCGTGACTCTCCTGTTACATCCTACGTTTGACACCGTGTCTACCTGAACAGACTGAACTGTCCTCCCACTGTCTAAGCCCATTGTACGTTTCCTTCTGTCTCTGTGGGCTAACCTCATCCTCTATTTCATCCTCCTCCTCCTCATCATCATCCACTTTAGTGTGTCCGTCTGACCTGCTGAAAATAGATCTCAGTGTGGCTCTTAAACTGCACTCTGAATGGTCAGGTAACCTGGAATGGATACAAAAAAGGAAGTTAAACCTGTTATGAAAACTTTCATGAAAGACCAAAGATCCAGAGTCAGTGTGTATGTGAATGTAATCGAGATCGACTCACCATGAGGTCGGATTTAATTTTAGAAGGTTAAAAAATAGTGCAAATGCAGCCATTCACTGCCATTTTTGACACATGGCATGTTTCTGCTGAACAACAAAAAACTAGTGTGTAGAGAATCAAACTCCTGCCCCTTCTGCTTGTGCTGCATGGGACCTAATTTTGTAAAAAAAAAAAAAAAAAAAATTACAGTCCTTAGCAAAATACAGTTTTTTGATTCTGTTTTGAATTGTGCCTTGCGACAAGTTGTCGACACATCCAGAGTGTGCCCCGCCTTTGCCTGTTGTTAGCTGGGATAGACTCAAGTATCCCCCACACCCCTCTCAAGGATTAAGCAGATCAGAAAATGAATGAATGTTTGTCACTTCAATAGCTAATTTTACAAGTTCAAAAAAACAGTTTGTTGTAAAAGTGTTGCAGTGTCAGACTGTGAAAATACGAAACTATAAAGACTACATACACATCAAAAGTTGCAGAGATGATCACATTGTAAGCCTCATTCTCCAGCATTTGTTCAGAGCTGTTGAAATGTCTCCACAGCTTCAACATGACCAGACCTGTGGTGATTTCACTTCTTTTATCACTTTTTCACCTCACTGTCAAAGTTTGATGTGAAATATACCAAGGCAGTGGCCCTTTTGGTGTTGGTGGTATGTTGGACAAGGTTCAAGGTTTGAGTTGCATTTTAGTGACATTCAGGGAAAAAATTCAGGTTCTTGGTTATGGACTGAAAATAAATCCGTTTAGGGTCAAATTTTCTCAGGAATCTGAATCTGAAATCATTTATTCAAAATCTTTAGTGGTTTTCAAGTCACTGAGCCTTTATTGACACAAGGTTGAAACAAAAAAACATGAAATTTCGCCTATGCACTACTTGATTTAACCATTTAATTTCTGATAAAAATCAAACATAACATGTACTTCTGCTCATAATACACAAATAATAATCCTCCCCATGAGGTCTTCCTCCACACCTGGATGGCTTTAGTCTTGGCATCTTAGCCCTATTCAGTCAGTCTGAAATTAAAAAAAACAAAAACAAAACATCAATTAGGCATTACTCCATAACATGTGTAAGAGTTGTTTTATTAGTTTAACTATAAATTGATCTATAGACGCCTTCCTAAAGTGATTCTGGCTGGTTAAATTGGCTTCATCATTGACAGAGCAAGTCAAAATCTAACAAATTGGTGGGCAGTTTCAAAAATGAATATGAAAATTTGGTTGTAAAAAAAAAACAAACTTGATCTCACTTTAGGAAAGTAAATGGGCCTAAATAATATAAACTAATTGTAGCCCATGTAGGTGGGCACAATTGATTAAATTTTGGAGGCTAGATATTGAAAATTGAGTGAATGCAAGTTTTTTTTACAATGGTATTTATTTTTTTCCACAAACCAAAAACTGATGGGGGTAGGGTTAGTAAAAGTAATGATTTTACTTATCTAATATTAGAATATACTTAATTGTTGGGTAATGCTTTATTCACAACAGAAAAAGAAAGAGAATGGTGTATAATACATACAGATTTATGATAATATCAACTCTATATACAGAATTATAAGTCAAATTCTTACCTAGAAGCCAAAAAATCCAAACAAAATTGTCACAGGACGTCTTCTGAGGAACTGGCTGATATGACGTCATTGACTTTGAACTGAAATCACTGAAACTGATCCTCATTCAAAAGGGCACACCATAAGCTCTTCTTCTAAGGTTAAAAGTAAGCAAGTTCAGTGAAAATTTGCAAGCAGCAACAGGATTAATATGGGTTTTCAAGTTATTTGTCACCGAAAAAGGGTAATTTTTGCCCACTTTTCAGCAAACATCATGCAAAAAGTCACGCAAGGACAAGTGATACACATTTTTTGATGTTATATTCGGAAACTACACAGTTTTTCCAATAAATTCAACACAAGACACTGCATGAAAGGTATACATTTATTCCACAAAATTTTTTCACAATGTCACAATAATGATACTCAAAGTTTCAACCTTGTCGTGTGTCCTTTTAGCTCTTTAACACAAAATTAGATGTTTGTGTACTATCCTTGCCACAAACTGTGACTTTCTTGACTTTTAAAATGATCCTTTAAATTAGCAAACGTGTATGTTATTATCTCACAATTTTTTCATTTCCATTCCATATTTTTTACGCTGAACAATGGAAGGAGTGGGACCTCAGCTCTCCATTGGCACATACTGTAACCATCATGTGCACATTTGTGTGTGAAGTAACTAGAATTAATTTCTATTGATAGCTACACACTGTAGACTCCTAAAGAGATGACAGTACTATTTTGAAGTACTGGTTTGAATCCTGTTGATTTTCCTTTTAGTTTAAACCTTTTCTTGTTTGTATGTCACAGGATCTGAAGTTTATTTTTCCTTCTATGTGCACATTTTTCTCAGTGTTCAACACTTTTAGAATGACTGACACAGATGGTTGAGTATTAGGAATAGCTTAATTTGTTTGGTTTTGCACCTCCATTAAATTAAATGATATCGTCCTCATAAACGTTTATGTTATTGTGCAAAGAGGTTGTTGATCTAAATACATTTAGGAATAAAACTGTAAGTGCAGAATAGGAATTTAATATAATTTTCACACAATATTTTATTTATTTATTTATTTATTTTATTTTGCTTCACTGCAGCTAATAAATTTCACATACTTAAACTGTTTGGATTTGTTTTTGAAAGATTGTGTGTCTGAGGTCAAACATATATTCTTCTCCTTAGTCAAATGGTTGCATCTGAATAGCAGTGTTGTGACATTCCGGTTGTCATGTTTGTACAGATGCCCCAGACCTCTTTCTTTATCACTTCTGTAGAGTACTCGTTTTGACACTGCCAATGCAAAGGTCAAGATTCTACGTGCAGTCAAGCATTCACCTTCGCCACATGGCTGAGGTCTGGCAAGATTAATTTTTTTTTTGTTGCTTGCCTTCTCTCAATGTGCCAGTTTCATCTTTCTTACAATAGAGCCAAGCAAACACAGGAGAAAAGTGTGTGCCGGAGACTGTGTGTGTGTGTGTGTGTGTGTGTGTATGTGTGTGTGTATGTTTTTAAAAGACATTGGTGCAACCGTTTTAACAGGGCGACTCTGTTTGAATTAGATGTTCTAACCCCCCGCTTGCTAAATGGATTTCTGAAGTGGCTGTAGTTGGAGGCTTTCAATCGGATGCAACCTTGAGTCCTTTTTTTATGTGAGCTCTGTAGGATTTAAGTGCCGGTATAACATGAGCACGACTGAATACATGCTCTTCATTTTTTGAAATTGAAAAATCTCCAAAGGCTCTCCCCATTGTGCAGGCAATTAATGGAATGCTGGCAGCGAGGTTCAGGTGCTTAAAAGTTGTATTTTTTCTCTCTCGCTCTCTTTTTAATGACTAATAAAGGATAATCATCGTGGAAAAAACATCATAATGCTGTAGGCTTCCTCTTTATGCACAATGATGTATAATGCATGCTTTGAAATGAAACGGCAGCGGCCTTCGAACCATTCCATCTCCAAACCTTAGTGTATTTGTTTTGCATGCCACAATGAGGCTTTTGCATAACAATGGTGAGTGTTCCTATTAACAATACTCGCCTATTAATTTGATCTTTACATTTTTAAAGTTTGTCCATCAGGCCGCCAAACAATAGGTCCCCAAGTCGCTTGTTTGGTATAAGCGATTAGAAAGTTGGCTAATTGCCTCTCTGAAGGGCTGTATTGTTTTCTTCTTTGCTTCCTTGTTCATCTGTGAACCTTCACCAGTTTTAACAACAAATGAAAGAGATGGGTAAACCAGTTTATTAATCGATGAAGTACAGTGAAACCTTGTTCACCTTCTCTAGTCTCACATAACCAGGTGTATCTCCACAATTCTTTAGCACTGGAGTACATACAGTAATGGCGAAAAAAACAGTTTTTGGACACCATTAAGGATGGGGTGTGAGATGTTTTCAAGGAACATTTTGCACTATATTCCTTCACACCTGGATTACAACTAATTAATTAAATATTCTAACAAAAAATTAAAAAAAATTTAGTCACCTGTGGAATGGACATGCCTGAAAAAACACCATCCAATCATTTTAACCCTTTCATGCATGAATTATGAGACCCTTAATCAAGATTTTTTTACTGAGTGTTTTTATTCCTCTTTAGGCATGAAAAAAAAAAAAAAATTTCTTATGAACCTATTTTTCAGGGAGCTGTAAAAATGTCCACTCAGCTGGACACTATTCATTTAATTTTTGAAGTAAAGAAACAGGTATTTACTGATATATTGTGTGAAAACTTTGAAATATAAACATTTTTAATGCATTTCTCAGACAGGGGTAATTCTTTGTTTACTTGCTTTACTAGTTTGTCTGATAAATGAATTATGTACAAAAATTATATGTGGAAGACAGTATGAACCTTTACCAGACATTTTTAGTAGTACTAATGTGAAGTTTTCTCACATTTTAACATGCTAATACCAGTCATTACTCACTTCATGGAAATAATATGCAAAAAAAAAAAAAAAAAGAGGTGGTTTTTGACTCATTTTTAGGTGGTTTTGGGGTCATTTTGGGGTGATTTTTATGTGGTTTTGGGGTAATTTTTGGGTGATTTTTAAGTGGGTTTTTAGTTGGTTTTTGGGTAATTTTTGAGTGATTTTTAGGTGGTTTTTGACTAATTTTTAGGTGGTTTTGGAGTCATTTTTGTGTGATTTTTAGGTGGTTTTACGTAGTTTTTAGGTGGTTTTTGGATGATTTTTAGGCATTTTTTGTGTGATTTTTAGGTGGTTTTTGGATAATTTTTGGGTGGTTTTTAGGGGTTTTTTGGGTGGTTTTAAGGTGGTTTTTGGGTCATTTTTGGGTAATTTTTTGGTTTGTTTTTTAGTGTGATTTTTAGGTGGTGTTTACATGGTTTTTAGCTGTTTTTTGGTTAATTTTTGGTTGGTTTTTAGGTGGTTTTTAGCTGTTTTTCAGTAATTTTTAGGCGGTTTTTGGGTCATTTTTGAGTGATTTTTAGGTGGTTTTTGAGCAATTTTTAGGTGGTTTTAGGGTAATTTTTGGGTAAATTTGGTGATTTTTGAGTAGTAACTTATCATTTCTATATGAAAACTTAAAAAAAACCCAAAACTGTTAATTACAGACTTATAGCAATAATAAGCACTTGATTTACACTTAATCGTGTTACTCTAGATCACGTTTATCAAGAACAGCAAAGTTACAGTAATGGTATGAATGTCAGTGTATTATGGGATGATGCATTAGCGTCCACTGTTGTTGGCTGATATGGAAATAAAACAACAAAATCCATGAATATATGAGAACAACTGTAGAATAACTGTCCATTGTAGTGACCACTCTGCATGAAAGGGTTAAGCACCCAATCCAAATGATTGAACGGTGATATGTCTATCAAACTCAACTGCCATTTGTCCCTCCCCCTTCTGCGCGTACCCCTCGTCATGCATGAATCGTGCGTTCTCAAAGTCTTGGAGTATTTGTTCAGGAAACAAAACCAGAGCCAGAGCTTGGCTATATTAGCTATGTTAGGATGGAAAGTTCACAGGTAAACTGTTTTGTCACTAACATAGATCACTAGGAAATGTAACGTTAGACAGACAGGTATGAACTGGGGCTGTTCTGTAAGAGCGGGGGTGTTGGAGGAGACTGAATGAGGTATGCATGGATCGGAGCCGGAGCTGACGAATTGTTGCTGTGCAGCACTTGTGAACGTTTGAGAACAAGCATTGCACGTGCCAGTACTCTGGAGGCGTGGCTTTGGAGGGTTGTCTGAAGAAAAGGGTTTGGACTTTTGAATTGAGCATTTTCAAAATGTAGCTTGCTCGAACCGTTTTTTAAAATCTCATACCCCACCTTTAAAGTTTTATACAGTCTTAAATACTATTGTGAAATATCTGTATAAAAATCTTTTTTGTGATTCAAAAGGTGTGGCTGCATCAGACAGACACAACCAAATGGAAATGATTTTTTTTTTTTTGGTTTGTTTGTTAGAAAGAAAAAAATAAGTAAATTCTTGACAGTTTCACCATGCCATGCCGTGGATGTGTTTCATTATCTTTCTGAAACTCGATGGAACAGAGCATGTGCAGAAGAGAGCTTGTGGGTTTGGAGAATGGAACAATACTTGGCAGAATTCAGTGACCTAAGAGTGATTCTTAATGCAGTATATCACAAATGTATAGGACAGTGTTTCCCAGCCTTTTCTGGCTCGTGACCCCATTTTAACATCACAAATTTCTGGCGACCCCAGACATTCAAAACAGAGAGATTTTTTTGCTAAAATTAATTTGTTTTTGATCATGTAATAGTTTGCTATACTATGTTGCAAATAAACGTTTATTTTAGACACATTTAGTCTATATAATATATATTATGGACGGAGGCAGAAAAGCCAGGTGTAGATTACTGCACAAAGTGAGAATTCTATTTTTCTTGGTCAGGATATGTACAGTCAGTCCAGCTCAGATTTACAAAGCTGCAAATTAATACTGAAAAAACAGTAACTCAAACTATGAATTATGAAAGAGTGCTTCAGTTTCAGCTTCAGAGTTTGTCATGTCTGTTATGCATTAGGATTGTCTCTGTCAACTCGCTATGTATTTTTTATTAGGAATTTTATTTATTTATTTATTTTTATCAATTACTAGAAATTTCAGGCGACCCCATGTGAATTCCAGGCGACCCCACGTGGGGTCCCGACCCCAACACTGAAAAACACTGGTATAGGGTGTCCAAAGACTTTTTTCCACCATTGTAGGTCTACAGCCTCCACTATCATTTTGGAGTGAGAGAAAATGCTATCTAGGTTTTTTGGTTGGTTCTTCGGTGACACTGAGTGAAGGATGCCGCAACCATGCATTTGCAAAATAGTGTCAGGAGAGAAGTTGTTTTGATGGAACATGCACACACGAGGAAGCCTGTCATGGTATTAAAATGACTAAAAACAGCACATTAAAAGATCTGTCTTTGTCAAAACTTTCAATTTTTAAGGTGTGATTACAGTTCAGAGGTTGTTCCTGCACATAATGATAAAGGGGATGTTCATAGCGATAACACAAAGGTAGCCGTAGACAGAGAAAGAGTTCTTTCACTGATGACAGAAAGATTCAACCTCCCACTAATCCAAATCACACCTTCCATAAAAAAATGGCAATAATTTTTAATTAACTTAAGGTACTCTCCTACCTCAACTGTGATACAAGAGATCCACTGAAAACCCTGGTGAGAAGATGTGCATCAATTTAAGACTTGAGATGACCACGTCAAACAAAATCTTGAATATGGGAAAGACTGCATACTACATTTATTTAGATATTATAATTTGCACATCATTTTGTTTTCATGACCATGTGATGTTCTGTGGTGTTGGTTTTATTTTGACTGGTTGTGCGTTTTTCAGGTCTCCTGAGCCTGCAGGTCTGCCTGAAACTGGGCTAAGTACCAAACTGGATTGTTCTAACATTCACTTGCACCTTTTCTTGCAATCTTGGAACACTTCCAACAGCTTTTGTTTTTTCTTGTGCCCTCAGTCTTCTCTTTGACAATACAGGGAAACGTACAAGCGCATCTCTGTAAACACGAGTGATGTTGTTCCAGAGTTTAAAAGCTTTCTCAGAACACTGGCAGAAGGAACTTGAGGCTGTTTGTGTGACGGAAAGGAAAACTTGTTTAGAAACTGACAGCACTGCATCTGTGTGTATGTGTGATAGAAAAACTGTGTGTGCGCGTGTTTAGGTTGCTTTTGGCAAGTTATTCATTTGTGTTTTTTTCTTTTTTTTTCTTGCTCTCTGTGTGGTTATCTTTTGAGTTGGTCCGTTTGGAGCTGATGTCCACCTTCGGGGATGCGCATAGCATGCATTTCTGAGTATTTTCACCTGAGGCTCCACTTGTTAGAGTCTGTGGATAAATGTATATACATTATTTATACAAATTCAGGGCAAGTGAAAGCTGGTTTAACACATTTACAGACAGGAGGCCAGGCACTGCAAGCCAAGCTCCAAGTGAGGATTGCAACACTGTGCGCCGGGGATGGAGCTTGCCGCTTGCCTGGCTGTGACCAGCATCCTTAATTCTGCACAAGAAAAGCACTAACGTTATCATCACTGTTTGAGCAAACACAACAGCCCTGTTTTAATCATGTTTCTCATATTAAAAACAATGTCAGTAATTTTGTTCTCTAATTGTTTCCAGTGATGGGTATAAAGACTTTCCCCAATTTTATCTCACTTGTTGCTTAGAAGAGAAACTTTACATTCAGACTGGAGTTTATATGTTGTTTATTATATTTTTATATGAGGGAGAAGTGAAGGCAAGTCCTGGGTTTACTGTAGTGATGAGTATAAAACAGGGTCACAGCACCAATATGTTTCGTATATAATGCAAAATACAAAAATAAATAATTTGAAATGATATTGTCAGCTTATGACCGTGACTTTTTTCTGATTTGTACTATTTAGATCAGGTTTTACCTTCAAGCCATCAGGAACGCTATAGTCCATCGAGAACGCTTTAATGAATAATTGAGATGTAATTTGTAATACAGACAACAGTAATGTTGAAGGTTATTGGATGAGCAGAGCCATAAGTTGAGATAGAACAATGTTCAATGTATTTTAAATGCTTTTAATTAAAATAATTTCTAGGATTAGCCTTTAAAACCTCAATTGAAGATCATTCATTTACTCACTTAACTGAAGTAGATGTCTTTGAATTTTATTCAAATATACAATTGTTTTAGAAAATATTCCATATTTGACTGTACTTCTGTAGGTTCACTAGCATAGTTATTTGTGTTGTTCCAGTGCAAATAGACATTATACTCCTAAAGTGTCCTGACACTCTTCACTTACCCTTCCTCTCCTTTCACTCAGGAGTCGTCTCCCTCTGAGGACGATGCTTTGCCCGTTGGCTGTAGTCTTCACGTTCCCATGGAGCTTGAGTTCAACGCTTCCTGTTTCCCTCGGAGTCCCGCGCCTCAAAAAAGCTACGGCCTCGTCTACATTGACTGACCTGTTTCGGTGATTATAGTTTGATATGTATATATATATATATATCTTCCCTCTATATGTATATTTTTTTCTTCTTTTTTTTATTGTGGCTAATTTGTCAATAATTCTATGTTCTTCTTTCACCTGTAATCATAGATAGACTTAGCTATTTCTTTAAGTCATTTTAAGATGTTTTTTTTTTATTCTCTGATATTGAATTTTTATTTTTTTCTGTTAAATGTGATGATCTTTACTACTTTTAAAACATGTAATCTCTTTTGTGGCTTCACTTAACTGATATTATCACATGAAATCATTATATCGTGTAGTGAAGTGTGTAATAGTATGTCAGTATATGTGCAAATGATCAGATATTTTATTTAAAGAAAAATTAAAACAATCTTAACACTTTTCCCCAAAATGTAAATGTTACCAGGAGAATTTTTATAGATAAATAAAACTTCATATCACTTTTGTAGTGTTCTCTCTCAGTAATTTCCAAATGTTGTTTTAGTATAACATCATAAGGATATTGTAAAGACAAATGAAGACGGTAAGCAATAGTGGGCGGAGGAAGTGAGAATCCGTAGTTATAAGCATAATAATCATTTATTGAAATATGAGGAAAAATTCAGTTAGCCTCAGAGAGACACTCCCAGGACCAGGTGGTGATGTGATGGGCAGTCAGAGTGTCGGCAGGAGCAGCAAAAGTCATAGACAAGCAGAAGGGGAACAGCATTTTGATGTTTTGACGTATCCACGTGGGGGTAAATGTACTTGGGTGTGTGAATGCACAAAGCCTATCGTTGTCAAAGTCCTTGTTACAGCATTTATCCTGCATATAAGTGTATCTGCAGATGCTTATTTGTTATAATAACGCTGTTATTATAAACCAGCTGGACGTCGCACCATTTCCTGTAACTTCTGATGGTTAAGAACAGATAACCAGATTTCCAGACATTTTTTTTCATCCTTTATCTCCAAACAGATTTGGTATGGGGCTAAAGAAGGACTGCAGGAATTTTCAGCAAACATGCAGTTAAAAAAGGGACTTCTGCCATGGCTGATAAGTGTGTGTGTCTGTATTACCTACACATGATAAGAGCTTCACCAGTATGTAGTAGGAATTCAAAGGCAGCTGCAGAACCCAAACAGAATTTGTGGAAGTGGGTGATAAAGGATTGTCTGATCAATAGACACAAATAATGAGAGTTTCGACAGCAGAAAGTGGAGCAGGGGATCAGGAACACCTGAATGATGTGGCAATTATTTTTTTATACATTAAACATGCCATTGAAAGACCGATGATCATTCTATGACTGAACAAAATGCTGACAAAAGGTAAACAAACGCCACAGGTTGTTGTAGGAGGCAAGTGTTGTGGGACAATTTGAAAGAACAGTAACAACAACTACTGTACATTTGAGGAATTCCACATGAGAATAATAATAATTTAGGATGCCAAACTTTAAGAGAGTGGAAAAATAATAAAAGAGTAAAAACAAGGTGGTTTTGTTCATTTTGGACACAATACTAAAGGTCACAGCTCACAGGGAAAAGATGCAGTCTTTGGTATAAGAGCAAACTGGACAGAACAATAATGCATTCTGAAATTCAATAAAGAAAAACGGATGCTGCACAGACATCTTTCACACCTACTTGCTTAAATACAATACTCTTTTCAATGTACAGACTTAGACTTGAATAAACATTTAAAAGACAAAAAAGCGAGTCCATTTTTTTTTTTTGCTCTAGACTTGCATCTCAGAACTTGTGGAAAACATAACAAGAACATGCTACAGTAAACAAATTTATTCTGGCGTGGACACCTCACGTCATGTAACACAAAGATGGAAACCAAGAGACGCAATAAATTATCTTCATTATTAAGCGTAACCAGTGACATACTGTACATCAAAAAGGTAAATACACTGTAAAAAAAAAAAAAAAAAAAAGTCTACAAAAGAGGTTGAAACCTAAACTGAAACATTATACAGTAATGCTTAAGAAACAAATGTTTGAATGCCAGCAGACACAGATAGAAATTAAAATTTTAAGTGTGATTCCTTTTTGATTTTAGTGTCTCACGACATAATTTAAGTACTGCTGAAAACAAATATAAAATAAACCACTGTACACACACCAAAGAAAGCAAATCAGAGGGATTTTTTTTTTCAATTCTTTGATTTCTTTTTTTTTTTTTTTTTAGGAAATCATTGCTTAGCAATTTATGCTTCATCACAGTTCTCTTCCATTTGACCACATGAATGTAAACACCTGTTGAATTATTCTTTTTAAAATTTTTTACAACATTAATACTTTATATATATATTTGTACATATTTTCATTCACATCTGCACGGTTAGCTAGCATGGTAATGAAATAAGGCAAGACTCACATAATTGTGACATCACAAATCTTTTTTTTTTCTCCTATAATACTGATTATTAAGGTTTTTGTAATTTCCTCCTTCTGTTCTGCAGCAGGCTTTGGTCTTTCCGGACAAAGGCAAGGTTGATCCTTCTCCATCTCCAGAATTACACTTTGTTTTGTTCCAGTTTTAAAAATAATAAAGGGGAGGTTGTTTCTTTGCAGGAAAATGGGGCTTATAATAACAATTGTTTCAGCTAACATTATTTATTGAATTTATTTAACACTAGTTTTTCTGAGGTACATAGTTTAAAATGATTCAGGGCGGTGGAATAAGAAAGGGGAACTACACGGTGACCATGAGGAACATGACTTCCATTACAAGAGAAAAAAAATGTCTTATTTTTCTTCTTACTGGCTTCTTTAGAATTTTGTTCATTTAAGGATGTTCCTTTTTAGACCTTTTTTTTTTTTTTTTTACTGTCAGTCTTTTTCTGTAGGGTCAAGCTGCCGTAGCAGGCATCTTGTGTGAGATAAAAAAAGAAAAAAATAAAGAAAGAACAGACTTTATGGGTGTTGTAGGTAAGAGTCTCTGGCCTGGTTGGCTGCTTGTCCTTTTGTATTTACAGTACCAACGACAGCTGAAAGCAGTTTTTTTGGTGGAACAGCACACTGTAGGGGCTGGTGACGCTATCCCGCTCGTCACAAACCTGACCGAAAGACTGAAGGGTGATGATACACAGCTTTCTTTCTCACCACAAAAAGCCTCTCACAGTGTCACCAGTTGTAAAATGTGAAGTTGCAGCCTGTCAGTCTTGATAGTCCGTGCTTAGATACCTTCTCGCAGCGTTTGTTTCAAGTGTTTTTTTCTTTTTTCCTTTAAATATTGTCTTTCTTCCTGTGAGGTCGAGGAGAAGCTGCTTTCATTTCGGACTTTTTTAAATAAACAGATCCAAATGCTGTCTCTGTGCACGTCATCAGTCTCTGTGCATGAGTCCAAATCTGCGATTCAAGATGAAAATGAACTCACTATAAACATGAGTGGCTAACACTAAGCTCTCGTCACTCCACGCCATTACATATTCAAGTCTGGGCTGGAGAATTAGTTTGGTAAAAGCATAAATTTAAAAAGTTTTTGGGCTGCAGAAAAAAATCTCAGATGTCCACAGAGCTGCATTGTGGGTAGTGTAGTCCCCTCCTAAGCTCTTTTGGCGTGTAGCATTTCAATGAGTAGGTTGTTGCAGGGCACGTCACCGTTCAGGTGTTTGTAGTAAAGGTATTCTTCGGCTTGCAGGCTGATGGCACGAATCTCGGGCAGCCGGAGGAGCAGCTGACCAAACTTGTCTGTTTGCTGTGGGTAGTTGCACATGACGTAGTCCAGTAATGCTGCGTTAACCTGCTCTTGCACGCTTTCTACAAGGTGGAAGTTCTCCAGATTTTTCACATCTAAAAGAGGAAACAGGACAAAGGTTAGAAAAGATGACATTTTAAAAGGAAGCAACTAACTCAACAGACTTGGCTTATTTTTTATTTTTTTTAGTCTATGCTGCTTGCCAAAATAAAAGAAAGATTTGCTCAATGTGTGTAAACCAGGGTTGTTTGTGGCCTTTAAATCATGTTTTTATTGTCATCATTATTTGAACATGTGGGAAAATTACATCACCATCAACTTTCTGGATCTAAATTAATAAGAAAAACCTTTGTATGTGCCATGCATTCACACCCAGCAAGTGAGCATTTGATATCAGATCAGATCGGATGGAGACCTGGATACATGAGCCATGAATTCACATCATTTGTACAGTCAGAAGAAGGTACCCTCACATTAACTGGTGTGGATTTGGTTAGTCATTGAACAGAGATTCTGTATTGCTTCTAATAGTGTCATCACAATGCTGAACAGCAGATTTATTTTCTCTAGTTACTCAAAACTAAAAATATTTCTGGGATTTGTTTAGTTTCCTCTGAAAGGTGAAGTTATGCTGCTCGGAATCCCTTTCATTTTTCTTTAATTTCACTGGCTGTACCTAACAGTTAAATTCTTAAAAATCATACATGGATGAGGACCAATGGAACCAGGATTATCTTGTACTGTGAATGCTGAAACACAATGTCCATTGTGATTTTATTTTTCGAAGTGGCTATTGCCACAGTACTGTGGGACTAACTGTCTCATTTGTTTATTACCACAGAGCCAATCAGCGCCCTCATTATATCATGTGTGGACTGCTAACCTGTCCCCCTGCTGCCATAGTACTCTGGCAATAAGTATCGTACATGCCATGTGCCTGTCCAGTTACAGGAAAACTCTAGGGTACCAGTTACCAGAGGCTACGTCCAGGCAACAACACTCATGGTATTTGTCTTCTGTGGATTCTAAAGTTTCATGTTTATACACGTATTGTTTCAAGAAATATCTGGGTCTAGGTGGAAACAGGAAAACTGGGTGTAATATGTATGCCACAGCTATATGTGGCGCTGTACACAAACACAGACAGAGCTGCAGGATACATTAAAATCACAGAAGAATGCAGTGAGCATCAAATTTTGCCCCCCCTGGGGGTAAAAATAATTAATGCCAGGTATACCCCCTGGCAAATTGCACCCAGGTTACAAGTTAAATCTTTGGTTGTTGTTCATTTTTAATTTAAGGAGGATTCAGAAATGAGCTGCATGACGAAATACCCCCCTTTTCCTCTGAATCATCCCCCGAGACTTTATTGGAGAGGGAATCAGGTAAAAAGAGGGTTCTCCTCCTGAGAGATTAATTCCCAAGTGTCAATGAATTATGTAGGGCAGCGTTACTGTCATATTAGCGCCAGAGCTTCTCTTTAACCTAATACCTGCACCATTTATTCCAAGATACGAAAGTGTTGAAAGCATGTGGGGGTGTGTGGGGGTGTTAAAAACTTTATCTTCATAAAAAATAATCACTTAAATTGCAAAGTGCAAGAATTCATCTCAATGGGAAATATTTTTTATTTTATTATTAATTCCTTGTGCAAAATACATTTTGCATCTATTCAAAATCCTACCTTTCCGCGCAGCTATAAGCACTTTTCCTTGACAATAATAAGGTCACAGGGGGTTTAGGCAGATTATTGCAAGACAAGACAAAAATTTGCTAAATGGATAATGGTGGACCAGAGTGCAGTGTGTACTTGTCATGATTATGAAGCGCAGGGCTGCAGAATATTTAATCAGGCTGTAGCTCCTGGTCTCTTTCTGTGTGTGTACGTCTAAGTGTGATCTTTTATTAATCTGTTTGACCCCAGGTTGAGTGTGCTCACAGCGGGCTAATGTAGAATGACAGAGTCCCTGTGTCTCGCTGACACCCCCAGACCTACATGCACACACATACACACACACTGTAAAATGTACCTATTTTCACACTGAATCTCAGACACACACACACAGACACTAATCCATGGAAATACACAGTATTCCTCTCTGTCTCACAGTACCCTTTTGTAATGCACACACACACACACACACACACACACACACACACACATATATATATATATATATATATATATATATATATATATATATATATATATATATATACACACACACACACCCCATCTACCCATCCAGAGCATTGAGAGAAAGGAGGGGGAGATAAATCAGCAGCTAATGAGGTCTGGAGAATGAGAAGCAGGTCCTTCAAGGCACTTCCATCTATGATGCACTCTACCATGCTATTACAATCTGTATGTGTGTGTGTCTGACTGGCTTCTTGAAACGCTTGTGTGTGTGTGTATGTTAAGCTGGCGTGTAACATTTTCACGCTCACCCTGACCCCTGAATGACATGGCAGGGGGCTAAATAAGGCCAAGAGGAGGGCAGGAAAAGGGGGAGGGGAGTGGCCTGTGACAAAGGAGCCTCCAAACAAACATGACACGTGCTTTTTCCTGCTGCCACTCAGCTGTCTGACCCCGTATCAGACTGCTGAACTAGATTCCACAACACCAACAGTACTGAGAGACATCATTACAGCCTTTTATAAGTTAACACAGTATATGAGATGGTGTATTGAGAGTCAACACAGACATCCTAGACAGGTTAGTTTAAAAATGTACTTTTCATCTGCGCGTGGAACAAATCATAGCAGAAAAATAAGAAATGTTTCAGAGATTTTAAAGAGAAATGTTAAAAAAAAAAAAAAAAACAAATATTGCTGATATAACTGAACAGTCCATTTTAGTAAAAGTATGAGCTCATGTCTGGGTTGATAGTTGCTATGAAATATAAGACATACTTTAGTCCAAAAAAAAAACCATATATAGGTATTTGTTATGAATCTACATTAAAGGGCTCACTTTTCTCTAATAGAGGAAGTTTATGTGACATGTTTTGTGACTACTAATAGCTACAGAATCGGATATCAGAGCCTCATCTGAGTTTTATTTTGTTAATCATCAACATGACAAGGTGAGCCAAGATCAGACAAAAACATGAGAGGTTTTTGTCATGGTTTTCAAGTAAAATGAGTCTCCGCGCACGCATGTGGAGAGGACTATGGTGTACATGTATGTGAGGATGTTGGTGGGGAGGGGAACTACAGAGACCCAGTGTCTCTGTCAAGCTAATTAGGGGAAAGTGAGGCAAAAAGACAGCATTTTAATTGCTAATTATTAGCAGGACCTCTTTTGAAAAAATAATGAATGGGGGATCCAAAATAAGAAAAAAACATTAAAAACCACAAATTACAATATCTCAATATTTTCCTCCATTTACATAAGATACTGGGAAAGTGACTAAAAATGTTAGGTTAACAGGAAATATTTCACTTTTGCTGCTGATCAGATTAGACGAGTGTACTGATTGTAATTTGCAGCATCAGTCAAAAGCAGGAGAATGAGAGGAGAAAGAAAAGGGGTTATGGAGGAAATAAAACAAACACACAGAAATAAACAATTGATAACTGATTCCCAGACAGTGTCAGGTCGGACATTATATGTGCGAAGTGCTCCCTTCTTTTAATGCCCACCATCCCCCCCTCCTCTTCCCCGCCCTCTCTCTCTTTCTTTCTCCATCTCATTGTTCAGTCACTGTGGGACTAATTATCAACTTTTTTCACATAAAACAGCCACAGTTCGTGGCAGCGCAGCGTCCGAATACTCAAATGGAAACCCCGAGGTCCTGCAGAATACATTGTTTCATTTGACGGGTGATCATACTGAAACCAGCGACCTAATGCAAAAAAAAAAAAAAAAAAAAAATTGCACATGCACAAGCACACACATTTACTCTTTCCTTCACAGAACCCCTGAAATCACCGCTGTGCTTTTTAATTAGACTAGATCTGCTCTGTGCCATGAGTATATGTGTGTGTATGTCTTTTGCGTTCATTTGCTGCCCCTTACAATGAACCTGCTCTAGGGACACACACACACACACACACACACAACATTAGACCCACAGCTCATCCACTCATACAAATACATGCTTCATCATTTGACTCTGATCTCAGTAAAGAATGTGAACGGACATTGCAGTGTGAAGAACCCTGATCAGAAGAAAAACATGGTGTCAAAGTTCACTCTTCTCTGCAAAAAACTTACGAAATCATTTTGTTTATCGCAGTAAAATACTAAACAGTACAGTGAAACGGCCTGGTAATAGATCGTATATAAGTATTTGCTGATGTTTCTGTGTATTAACACTTTACAGAGGCTGTCAGTGTTCTTAAAGTAAAGGGAAAAATGGACTGTTCCTAAAATATGGAGTAAAGTTTTTGTATGGAATGAAAAACCTGATATTTGTGATATGATACTTTTATCTTTAAAAAGTCACCTGTCTGTTTACATATGCTGAGGATCATAAAGTTAAAATGATTTTGTTTTCCAACACACTTCTCTTTTTATTCCTACAGTCATGGAAAAAAATTATTAGACCACTCCTTGATCCTTGTTTTCTTCAATTTCTTGTTCATTTTAACCCTTTCATGCATAGTGGTCACTACAGTGGACAGTTATTCTAAAGCTGTTCTCTTGTATATTAATGGGTTTTGTTGTTTTAGTTCCATATCAGCCGACACAGTGGGCACTCATGCATCATCCCACACACTGACATTCATACCATCACTGTAACTTTGCTGTTCTTGATCAACCTGATCTGCAGTGACATGTTTGAGTGTAACTCAATTGTTATTTGTTAGACAAAAAGTATTTTTTTTGCGTATTATCTCCATGAAGTAAGTAATTACTAGCATTAGAATATGTTAAAATGTGAGAAGACATCAGATTAGCAGCATTAAAAATGTTTTTATTTCATTGTTTTCATATCACTTTCTGATATTGGGTTTTAACACGTTTCTTTTCTTCGAAAATTAAATGCATGGATATTTTTGTAATTCCATAGGAAAAAAAACTCGATCGCATTTTCTTTTCATGGCTAAGGAGGAATAAAAACACTCAAAAAATAAATCTTGACTAAGGTTCTCACAATTCATGCATGAAAGGGTTAATGCCTGGTACAACTAAAGGTACATTTGTTTGGACAAATATAATGATAACAACAAAAATAGCTCAGAAGAGTTTAATTTAAGAGTTGATATCTAGACATTTTCCATGTTTTCTCGATAATAACCAAAATCACTTCAGTTCTTACATCAGTAGCTATGGCATTGTACTGACAAAAACAGTACTTTTAGGCATTCCGTGTTTTCTTTTCTGTCTTTTTTAGTCACATGATATTGTTTTTGATGACTTTTGATGGTCTAATAATTTTTTTCTGTATTTATACACATCAGTAATCACCTTTGGACTAGATTCAATGGTTACATACTGATTCATCTATCAAGAATAAATTGCATTTTCACAATCATTTCATGAGATGAGGTAAAAAATTTTTTTTTTTCAGCGTCTTTCTTTTATTTTACTTTTCCTTCATTTTGTTTCCATTATCTACTATAGAGACAACAACTGAACAACAAAGAATTCCTTGCATTTGTTAAAGTATTTGGCGAATACAGCTGATTTTGACCCTTATTTCCTCCCTCTACACCTTCACTTTCACTATCTCCGATATAAAACACACTTTTCAACAGGTTATACATGTGATTTATTTTCGAATTATACTCTTAGTGCCACCGATTAATAAACCTCTCAGTCACATGCTGCCAATTCCATCTTGCCTTTCAAACTTCACAACACGTGTTTCCTGCTGGGTCCAAAAACAACACATAAAATTCCCGGGCTATAAACGGTTATTGAGTCAAGTGCTGTCAGTAAACTTGGCCAATTAAATGTAAGTGGAATACAAACTAGTCACTTCCTGTATAGGCGGGAATTACTGGCTCTCCTCTTCCAATAGGACTTTCACAGACGTTTATATGAGCCTATCAAAGCAGAAGCACCTTTTACTGCGGCTGCGGTGCTTCAAACAGCAGCTGAACCCGTGTCCAGGCCGAGGTTCTCTTTATTGCACCCTACTGGACTGTTATCAAGCGAGCGGTGTCCACTTCTACTTTATCATACTATTACTTTGTTATTAATCAGCTCCTAAGCTCGTCTCCAATCAGAGGCAGGGGGCGTTGAAAGGGGAAAAAACCTACTAACCTTTGACTCTTGTTGGGTTGAAGAGGACGAGGGGCTTCCTACTGCAATATCCAGCATGAGGACGTGTATGTGTGGTGTTAAAAAACAGGGCAGCAAGGGCAGTCAAAGCAAATAAGGGCTATGGGGCAAGGAGCAACGGCCGCGTGGTTAATGATATCACTTAAGTAGGCTTTTATCTAAGTTATGGTACGCTGCTCTGATCTCTCCTTTACTCCTGTTTCAGCCCACACCGCCATAAAGTCCTGAAGTATCTCAACCCGCAACTATGCACAACTACACATTCACCTCAGCTTCTTATCAGTACCCCACTGACAACATTTCACGTGAAAGTGTGTCTGTTTTTTTTTTTTCCTCTTCTCTACAGGAGTTTCTGCTTCCCCATTAGAGTATTACAGTCCTCATCTATCTGTGCTCGCCAGAAAACAAGTTTCCCCGATCCCTGGAGCTCCTCTCAGCTTCCTTATTTTCCTCTAAATCCCATTTGGGGAGTTCCCCTTCTGCGATCCAATGCCTCCACATTAGAGGCGAGTAAGAAAGACAGGGTGATAAAAATTGAGTTGTACATGCTTCTTAACATTTAATGGGGTTTCTTTGAGACTTGAAGGATAACAGGATAACTGATATTGCAGCCATGCTATCACAGGATACAAGCAGTGAGTACAGGGAATAAGCCCAGTGGAGTTTAAGTACAGAATTGTCCGTTTAGACTCTCATCACCTGTATTTAATGCTTTATAAATGACTTGAGAACAGCAGAGGAGTGCATTTAACTTTACATCTGTTATTTTCTGTTTTTTTTTTTCTTTTTTCAAACCTTTATTGAAGTGACGCTAAGTGACGAAGAGATTTATGTACAATATTATACAATATTTACATTTAATCATCATAATGTGGGGGAAGGGGGGGGGGGGGTTAAGATATATGGCATGTAATATAAAAAAAGGAACAAAATGTCAGTCAGTAATAAGAATCAACGTCCTGTCTTGGTTGTGTAAATGTTTGTGTAAAAGATGTGTATGTGGTGTGACTGTTGTGATGTGAGCTTCTCAAAAATACATAAATAAATTTTTAAAAAAAAGAAAAAAAAAAAAGAATAAAAATCAGGGATATGACCAAAGACAATCATTAGGTAATTGAAACTAAATCAGAAGAAGAGAAAGGAATAGGAGAGAGAGAGAGAGAAAGGAGGAAAACAGGGGGTAATAAAAAATAAGTAAACAAATAAATGAAAATAACCAAATGAGATTAAAAGTACAATTTATCTACATTTGATGCCATTGCCTTGCTTCCTCACCTCGCCATCACAGACAGCACAGCTGCCACTTTTTTTTTTTTTCTATGTATTGATTCATTTATTTTATTTCCCCACTCATAATAACTGTCCTTATCAACATTAGGGTAGTTTACAACCAAATATATTAAAAGTTTTACATGGAATTTTCAGAAAATCCCCTCAAAGTTTGCCAGTTATGTATAATAACATACTTCTGGAACAGCTCATTGAGTAGCTGATGGATGGTAGAAGTATTTCAACAAATACTTGGCACTTGTCCTGTGACCCAATCCCCTTCCACAGTTTGTCAAAGCCTATGTTTCTTTTTCAAGCATAGTAGCCTTTCATTGTTGTACCAATACAATATGGCATCAGTGGTTATTGTTTCTATTGTGCAGTCTCCATATTGGTCCACACGTGTACACACACACACACACACATATTGATTCATTCTGTTTGGGTTTACCATTTACCGAACTGTTTTGCAACATGTCAAGTTTTTTTTTTTTTTTTTTTCTGTAGGGTTTATTTACTTTTTGGTTATTGACACTGAAAACTTGTTGGAAAAAGACTTTTTCCTTACACAAGGAAAGTCAACATGAAATCTATGTGACTTGAATTCCTTGCCATGGAAAATATGCTTTGCTAAACCTTCCTACTGTTAAAAATATGTAAAAGTGAAAATTTGATTTTAATGGAATTAGATTATAGTCCTAATATTGGATTGCAGAGATATGAACTGAATGTATTTACAAAGACAGTCCAGCGGATTTATGTGACCACTAGAGGGAGTAGTGAGTCACTAACACCACGGGGCCTTTGACCAAAGCATCAGAAAGCGAAAGGATGAGATAAACACAGTTAAAAAATAACTTTTAGAGTCAAAGAAAGTGACAAAGTAATAAAAGCTAGAGCAGTGGCTCCCAAACTTTTTTGGCTCCTGCCCCATTTTAACATCACAAATTTCAGGTGACCCCAGACATTCAAAACTGAGACTTTTTTTTTTTGTGGCTAAAATGAATTTGTTTTTGATCATGTAATAGTTTGCTGTACTATGTTGCAAATAAACATTAATTTTAGACAACATTTAGAGTATATAATGGCAATTTTTATTAGTAAGTTTTATTTTATTTTTTTAATCAATTATTAGAAATTTCAGGCGACCCCAGACATTCAAAACAGAGATATTTTATTTGCTAAAATTATTTTGTTTTTGATCGTGTAATAGTTTGCTATAATATGTTGCAAATAAACATTTATTTTAAGCAACATTTAGGCTATATAATGTAAATTTTTATTAGCAAGTTTAAAATTTTTATCAATTACTAGAAATTTCAGGCAACCCCATTTGAATTCCAGGCAACCCCACATGGGGTCCCGACCCCAAGGTTGAAAATCACTGAGCAAGAGGCATTGTTGTTTTCACTACTAGATTGGATTTGATGCTAAAATCACATTCATCTACATGGGTGAGTTTGATTCTGAGGCTTATCTATATTATAAAAGGGAAGTGGATTCTGTGTGTATGTGTGTTTGTGTGTGTGTCTCAGGCATCACACAAAATCCGGGAAGAGATGACTGCTGCAGTTTGGCATACATATGTATTTTTGGTCAAGGAACAGACTAGTGAAAACAGCAAGTTGATAGGACCAATATTTTGGGAGATATTAGTATTTATTAGATACAATAGCTTTACAATCACGTTGCTATGCCCATGATGGTTAACGGGAAGCACAGTACCACGCTGCATGATGGGAAATGAAGTTAAAAACAGGAACGATGCATTTACTAACTTCAGTCCCTAGATATCGGTATTAATATATTGTTTAAATTTAAAGAATGATTTACCAAACAATTTTTATGTCAGTACTTATAAAACATACACTAACATCCTTTCCCAAAAGTCAACTCTCCCCAGCATAAAAACTACCACATCTAGAGGGTATAAATTTATTGTTTGATGTGGTTCAGATTAAACTGTGACAGGTCTGACCTTGTTTGTCAAACAGATCTTTAGTACAGCTACTGACAACACAAACCATACAAAAAAACAGAAGTGATTGGTAATTGTACTGTGGCTGTTTTCTGTCTAAAAACAAAGCTAATTAAGCTAACAGAGCAATAATGTAAACTATCAGCTGACACAGTACGTGAGGATTACAAGTTAATTTGATCGACTGTCAAAATAAGGGCCTATGAATTTTTGTTTGGAGAAGAAAACTTGATGATACCATAATATAGATGTGTGTAAACAGTGAGCTTTATACTTTCTTGAGTGACTGATACAGTTTGTGGATACAGTAGTCGCATTTCCATTGGATATCTGTGCAAAACTTTACCGATATTTACTAAATGTCAAAAAAACAGACGTGCGTAATGTCTGTTTTCCATTAAATCACAAATGCGATGATTTGTTTATTTATTATCTCGAGATGACACAAGAAGTCATTTCATAAACATGGCGACGAACATAAATATGGTGTTGATTTACAGATTTATTTATTATTATTATATCTTACCCCTCTATCTCATACTAAATTAAAAAATGATTGGGTTTCCTGGTATGTCCACACATACCACAACATTTTTTCTTCTTCGCTTGCTGTAACGTCCGTCAACATCCGGTTTTTGGATTCACCTGATTCAAGTTGCGAAAAAAGGTCTTTTCATTGTAGTTTTGCGTGATATACCATTTGTGTTATACCCGAAAAACCACCTCTTGCCAGCGCAAAAACTTTTAATTGTCATTTTTCCATTTGGTAAATTTTTATGCGCAAGTTATATTTGCGCAGTTTGAGGGTCAACGGAAAAGCGACTTGTGTGTTAATTCATTGGTGGTTTTGGTAGTTGTACACAACTTCCCCAATATTACATAAAACCCTTTAATTACATCAAGAACTTTTCTCTGTAACATATGAACAAATTTACCATATTTTTATGATGTTGTCTGAGCCCAAACAGACAAAAATAAATCAAAAGAAAAAAAAGTTTAACAAAAGCTTCATTAAGCTCTAAACACTGAGGTTTCATTTTCAACAGTGACCCTTTATCTCCCAAGCATACAGCCACATACTGTAGCTACATGCCCTTAAGCAACCATAAAGCTAACGTCCAGAGGCCAAATATCCTCTGTGCTAACAACGCATAGTAAAAAGTATCTCACACTTCTTGGGTCTGAAAATAGGCCACCAGTGGGGACGGGGTTTTGTCAGCGTGTCAGAATAAAGCATGAAGGCTCAATTTGCTCCAAGACTCATCAACCCCCTCCTTTACCCACCCAAGGGGCCAAACGCCGTGCGGCTATGAAAGAGAATTAAAGCGGTATGGTCCAATAGGGAATATATTAAGTCAAATCTAAACCTCTGCCGACAACATTGCTATTGTTGTTAAGCTAAACAGGTAGAGGCTTGTTTCGTTCTGTCGCCCAAGGACGGGTCGGCGGGGCTTGGCAAGGCGATGGAGAGAGGTCGAGAAATATTGAGAGCAAGGAAAAAGTGCCTTAGGTCTGATAAAATAAACAAGAGAAAAGGTGCTCCGAGCAGGGGGGGAGACAAGCTTCTCTCATTGCCTATTCTGGCTGGAAGATACTGGGGATTTATCCGGAGGTGAAGGGGAAAACAAATTTACATCCTGTATCAGTTGATCCTGTCCATGGCTGTATTATTATGGACTTTGAGGGCTTCAGCACCTGGGCACACGAGCCGGAGAGGTTAATATCAATGGGAATTACTATTAAAGGGATAGTTCAGAGGGTTTTTTTGGCATATTAGTGGACTTTTTATTGCCATAATAAAAGTTTTAATCACAAAAAAAAAAAGGAATTTGCATCAGTTTGGGTCTTGATTTTCTCTTTTGATATATTCTGAATTGGATATCTTCCGTTTGGTTGGAAAAACATAGTTCAAATATGTAACCTTGACTCTGGTAACTTCACTTTTTTTTTTTATAATTTCTTTCATTATATAGTCTTTTTTTTATAAAGAAAATCACACAACTATTCCTTCAAGCTATTGCTGAACAAGAATATTCTGCGGTTAAAACCAATGGATCTGGTTGGTGTTTTAGTAACACCCACAAGCCTTCCTAGTACATTGTTCTGTGAAAGAGTTGAGAAACAATTTGTTTTTTTTATTTCTGTGTAACAAAATATTTTTGTCAACAGGCTCAATTTGTTGTTCTTCACTTCTGACAAGCTGCAGACTCGCTGGGATACAAATCCTAAAGCTGGGGGAAAAAAATCACATTGTCTCAGCATTATGAAAATCCACTTGCCAGAGGGATACTGAGAGACTTGAATCAGCAATGAACCTATTGCTTAGCCCTCTTCTCTGGTCCCTCTAGTCCCCCCCCCCCCCCCCCCCCTCCTCCTTACTTCATGTTGCCCCCTTCTTTAGCCCCCCTGGAGGTGGAACCAAATGCTTTTCAATGAGCTGACCTCGGATGGCTCGATGTGCCCACAGATCCATGTTTTCTCACCTTCCTAATGCTGTCTGGACCCCCCTCCCAACCTGGAATGAATGGAGTTTACACTTGACTGACACGCTCAGATCTAATGGACAACGATCTGCACCGAAAGTCGCCATGTTTGGTGTAATTTGACGAAATGATCCATGGAGCAGTAAAATAAAAAAAAAAACTGAATTCACATGAATTAGAAATCAATACTCCGGTGCCCGCAAGGTGACTTCTCTCGACTTTACCTCTCACTTCATTTGTGAGCAGCAGGTTGAAGAAGCAGGTACTGCATATTATGTGTGTGTGTTTTTTCTGTCTCTGTCTGTATCAATGCGTGCGTGTGAACCTCGTTTACATTCAGTGCACTTTTGCACCCTTTGGCTAATTACACACAGGGTTTGTTTGGTGGTGGAGGGAGGGAGCGGGGAGTAGAGGGGCATGTCAACCTTTCTTGTTTATGATAAAGTGACAGAAAATCATTGGGGGGTCAAGTATCCCCCTTCCACCCTCCACCGTCCTCCAACCCCCCAAAAATCTCCTGCAGCAGTACAGGAGGTGCCTAGTGTGGGAAGCCTCCCCTTTAATGAGACCATTAAAGGCCCCGTCTCCCCGTCAATAGATTTCTCTCATTCTTTCTCTGACAAATTTGAATTAATAATTCAACGGCAAGCGCCTGGGGATGTATATTTTCAGCATGAAGGACAGTTAATCCATAGCGTCATCCCCTCCTCTCCACCCCCTTTCCCGCTCACTCACTCCTATACTCTCTTGGTTCACTCTCTCTCTCCCCTCCGTTGCTTTTTTCTCATTTGATGATAGAAGTCAGCAGGTAGAGTGCTGACTAAAGAAGGAGCGTGCCTCATGTTTTCCACACCTTCTTTTAACTCCTTTGTTCTCTGTGTGATTTTTGCCCCCCGTCATGTGACAAGCAGAGTCAACTTAAGTGCAAATTGAGGTTTAAAATATTCTTAAGTATTGAATGTTGGTGGCTCTCCTCTCCTTACGCTCAGAGCTAATATAAGATGACATGTTTGCACACTGCCTCGCAAAGCTGGACTTGATTTAAAGAACTGGGGTTTTACTGGAGGTTGCTATTGTGCCAAATGTTAGGGCTTTGAAATGTACAATACAACGAAATTGAAGGAAACTGGTGATTTTGAGGAAAACCACAAAGATGCATGCTTAATAAAAAAATATAATGTGGAGTGTGTTTGTCTGAGGTTGCGGGGGTGTCTGTTTGTGTTCAGCAGCGTGTTGCGGTTTGCGAGTTTCACAAATTCAACTGGAGAGATTTTAAGAGGCAAACATGGTCTGTTTCAGTGTCTACATTTGTGTGTTTTTGTAACACTTTTGGCTCAACGTCTAACTTTACAAGTAAATCGTCAAAACAACATGAAAGAAATAAAATGAATGCTTGTACTCAGCATGTTTATTTCCTGGAGAAAAAAAGAACAAGAAAAAAAAAAAAAAAACTTTCCTCAAACCAGCCAGATATCCTCCTGAGACCCAGGAAAGTGAAAGTTTTGGATTTTTTACCTTAAACAATTGCCTTGATTGGAAACATAGCATAATGTAACAGCTTTTTCAAATACATTTTTTTCAAATACATTTTTTTTTTTAAAATGTCGATTTATTTATTTATGTATTTTTTACTGGAATGTTCTTTGTAATGGACAGCATTTTTTTTTAAGTAAAACTGTAAAACTTTTGTCCCCTACAGAGGACAAAAATACATTGCTAGGTCTCAGGAGGATATGGTATGTTCTCTAATGGATATACTTGTATTTAAGCATTGAAAGGTACCTGCTGTCAGCTGTTTTCAGTATTGATTGCTGTGCCATGTGGCATTTAAGTACAACTTAACACACTATGGCAGATCTAATGCATTTTATGAGTTGGTGTGACAAATGTCAGCCGCTGAGCAGGAATATTTTTTCACATTCCACAGTATTTTCTATGCTTTGTGTGTGTAAAAGGACATGACTGATTAATGATGTCTGATGTTTGAACATGTGTTGCTTCTCTTGGCTTCCAAACTCATGGTTTAACATTTGCTCTAGAATGTTTCCATCAAACTAAAATGTTTTTCCTTTTTCTGTCATTCGTAAAAAAAAAAAAAAAAAAAAAAAAAGGGGGGGGGGGGGGGGGGGGGGGTCTGTGCTGAATGTGTGTGTATGTGTGTGTGTGTGTGTGTAGTACAGTGGACACATAAGGTTTGTTGCTTAAAATACCCTTCATGGCAGGAAAGAAGAGACAGAAAGGAGCTGTAATGCGTGGTTCAGAGGTGGGGGTGTAGGGGGGGGTCACACGATGGGTAGGGGCTCAGTGAAGAAAGAGAGACAGAGTCTGAGAGAACAAGAGACAGCTAGCCAGAGCACCTGTTGGATCATCTGTGCTTTAGAACGTTTAATCACTGTCTCTGGTTACACACACACACACACACACACACACACACACACACACACACACACAGCATGGACACACACATCACCTTAAAGCTCCGCTGTTCTCTGCTCCACCAATATCTTGTAACCACATTGTTCAGAGAGGCAACACACACACAGAAGCTCAAAGAGCAAAGGGAAGCGGGTGTATAATCTTATACTGTAGCCACCTGACTGTATAGCTTACCACCACCATAGTTTAGGCACATGCCTCTGCTCAGTACACGTTTGCACAGGAATACAATGGCTGACAATCCACATGCCTGGCAGTTCTGTGATGCCACTGAGCTCCAGTTGTGATACCATGGTGGAAGGTGAATGTAGAGGATTATTTATACTCTGGTGCTTTACATTTACTCTTGTGTATTCAGATACAGAACACAGAACAGAGTTAGTTAGAAAATTAGATTTATCTGGTAAACTGAGAAGAATATTTCAATATTTTACTACAAAAGATATAACAAAGCCTATTGAGTCACAGCTTTTGATGCCCATCCTTTACAACTCTCAGTTAATTTTTCTGTATACCAATCACTGTCCAATGAGTAACACTAATGACACATCATAATCCCCTGCTGTCATAAATATCTTCTGATAAACATTTGTCTTTGTAGTGTGACAGCCACACTAGTACTGTAGTGTTCACATACTCATTTAAAGTCCTGAAGTGAAGGGCTGTCATTTACATTTACAACTTCACTAATGATTGACAAGGCAGGTGTGTAATGCTGGGGTTCCACCTGATTGCATTTGTATTTCTGATCATTTGACCTGCGATAGACAATGTGGGGCCACACTAGAAGGGGAATGAAACCACTCCATAGGAAGTCTTGTGTAACTCTTTGTTGCAGTTTGGGTGTAATGTTTAAATAAAGTTGAGGGGGTTGTTCTGATCAATACGCTGCATGACTGTGGCAGTTGTTGTCCCTGTTGTCATGCAACTCTCACACAGACTCCAGACAGACAGCGTTCATTTTGCAGCACCGTTGTAAATGAAACATGTCACTTTGTTGTCAAACATTGATGCTTTTTCGATCTGCAATCTGCCCAGTTTTGTTGACAGTTTGCCTATGATGCTCCTGACGCAAAGCCTTTACACAAATCATAAAATGTGTTCTTTAATAAAACAGCTTGGCAACATTTTGAATACTATGAAATGACCAGACAGACACTATGTTGTACTGGTAGTTTGAAACTGAATTAGTGAGATTATAAGAATACTTTGTGACATATTTTTAAGGCAAATAAGTCTTAAAAATTATTAAGCTTCATGAAATCACAGCCTTGGAGGAGATGATAGCCTACCTATTCAACAAATCATTCAAATCAAGAGAGGGATTTTCTGGAGCATCCCAATGTATGCGCAATTTGTACTCCGAGTCTGTTTTCCTCGACTAATGTGAGCCTGTTCTTCGCAGGGCCCTGGATTTCCCAGGCCTGTCCTCCCTACCCCAAACAGACATCCCTCAGCCTTTAATTGGAGAGGAGTAGCTACCTTGCTAGCACAGCGCTGGGACCCGAGCTGCGGCCACTGAGAATGCATTAGCATTAGCATTGCAGCGGACCAACCTGTACATAATGATAACCTCAAGCTCTGGCCATTGGGAGAAGCCCGTGTGCACACACATACACACACACACACACACACACACACATAGACAAATGTGTACACTTGAAACTCCCTTCCCCCGCCTTCCCTTGTACACGCAGTCACGTAAACAAGCAAGTCTAATGCAGCCCCAGTGGTGGGCTGGTAGACGATCGGAGGGGGTAAAAAAATCAGTTGCCGTCGTTCGGCTGAAAAGTGTGTGTAATGAACTTGAGTTCCATTGATCGGGACTGAGAGTACAGAACCGGGGGCTGTTTGTCCCAGAAGGGCTGCCGTACCGCTGCTCGGTAGCCCCTCATAAATGTTTGAGAGGCCTCAGCCGCTCTAGATCCACGCTACCTGGGTTTAGATTCTGTCTCCCACACACACACACATTCAGGTTGATGCTGATGATGGATGGATGGATGCTCGGTGGTGGTAGTTGAGCTGATCGATTGTTATTTTAGCTTGATGACGCTTAGTTAGTGGACTCCATGTATGTGTTTGTAGCAATGAACTAGAGGCGTTTGGACAGTGGTGTTCAAAGAGCTGTACTTTGTGCGAGAGAAACTATTCCCAGTGGATCTTCAGCTAAAAACTTTCAAGTGTTAGTTGCAGAGGCTGAGGCAAGCGTTAATTTGTTTGGCATGCTATACCTTCCGATGTGCCCCCCTAAGGGCTCCACTGGCCCCTGAAAGCCCCCATATGGTCTATACATGATTGATACTACTGCAGATATCGCTTAGAAAACACCTGACGTGCAGGACGGACCATCCGTGGCTCCTTTCGACTGCTAAGTACCAGCTGGCGGGAGGTCCTCCGCGTTATGCAGCCGGTAATAAAAGTTGAGCATTGATTTTCTGTAGCAGTTTGTAACTGTTAATGTTGAGACATCAATAGCCAAAGCAAAGCGCTGGTGCCTTAATAGGAGACAGAGAACGTGGAGGGCGCGAGCTAAGGCCGGTTCTAAATCATAGAATCTATCCCTGCCGATCGATAGGACAGTAACTGCAAGTGTCCCTCTGCTTTCCTAATGTTTTATAATAAACTGACAGCCTGTAATAAGGCCGAGGGAGAGGGAGAATGAGAGGGGATGGGGGAATGGTGGGCAACAGTTTTTTCCCCTGCATCTATAGCTCGCCTGTCTTAAATCACCCCACATGGGAGTGGAGGGGAGAAGCGCAAGAGAGGGTAGAGGGGAGAATAAGTTTTTTTTTTCATTTAAAAATTTTTTTTTTACAGGAACATTTGTCTGGTTGTACTCACTGCTATGGTAGTTAGTGAGTGTATTGATGGAGGGGAGCAGAAGTTTAGGGAATATTGCTTTGGCAGTGCAGTGAGTTAAAGTGTGTATTAAATTCTACTGCCACGGCACAGCCATCACCACACTCAGGTACAAGTGCAAGACCGGGTTCTTCATGGTGTGGTTGTTAGTAGGTGTGGACGGCATTACAAATACAAATTCTAGCAGCACTACAGGAAGACTGGATATAATTTAAAGTGACTGAGATCAATTCAGATACCTGTGGGCTGACAATATTTGCATTTGTAATAACATTGATACAGGAGTCACATTTAATCTGTCTACATTTGTGATCTGAATACTTTATTATTATTATTATTATTGTAGATACAGTAACACTTGGGCATCTCCGCATGTGCTAAAGTGGCCATAGCTGCCTCCTTTTCACAATAGTAGGGAGAAATTATTATGCTGATTCCCATTTTAATTGTCTTTATGAATCTTAAATTATTCTCCATTTATCTGAGTCATGAAGAAAAGTAGATACATGTCTATATATTGTTATATTTAAACATTCTGGATATAAAAACTCATATAATTCAATGCACTGGGGTATTAAACTGTACTCTGACATTACATTTCTCTTTATATTGTTACATAAGCATTAGAATTTGGTTCTCCATCCATTGTTAGTATGCTAAAATTAAGAGATGGTGTTAATGTACAAGTGACTTAAGCCTTCAAGGTCTGTATTTTATTTAATGCAGTACATCTGACTCCTGTGAATATATTAACATATGTATGTTCAGTAACAGACTATATCCATCTACTACGCGCCACTGATTATCATTTACCACCAAACAGGTCAGTCTGACACAAATCCCTCTCCAAACCAACTCAAGATGTTGGTTTACTGTCTGATAACTGGTCTGGTTTAAACAAGATAAAGAGCTGTGTCAACATAATCGCTGTATAAATCCTTGAAGGTGTGTGATAAGACCTAAAAAAAGAATGTTGTAAAGCCTTAGTTGTAAATTGGAGGGGTACTTTGGCGATAACCTGGGGTGTGTTGTAATCTATCAGGAAATTGTGAGGCATCTAAGGTGAGATATACGGCCCAGTTAGGGTCAAGGATGAGCAGGAGGAGACCCCCCGCACCATCACTACAACTCACCGGAACTGCTACTTAATAACAACAAGCGTGCGGTATTGCCAGGTAATAGTGGTGGACTAGAGACCCAGAGCTTTTATTGCTGATAAAGTCTGAAAGCCTTTTAGGCAGCCTCATTACATGGAATTCGCAACAAAGTGGGGCTGGCGTCGGGAGCTTACTGCGCCAATGTTAGATTTCTTAGGCTAAAATTGACAGAAAATGGGTAGAAGTATTAGGTTCATTGCTTTCGGGTACACTCCCTCCTACTTCTGACGTGATGAAAGAAAATGAAAGACAAGTCAGGACACTCAAACATGATTAGTCGGGTTCGGCTTTTGTCGGGGGACAAAGTTTGAGCCACTGCCGAGAGACTTTTTTTGTTTATTTCCTGTGTCAGAATGATGCCTGTAGGAAGCTGATGGGGAGTAAAATGATTTGTTTGAAAAGTAGATTCCAATACTTTTCAATCAGCACATGTTTGCAGAGCACTTCACCGGGCTTCAAAACAGAATGATGAAAAAGCACTACACGCAGTCACACCATGCATGGATTGCACTTTATGAACCTTACATACATTTATAGTCTTTGCTCTCTTGCAATCACCACCACT
This sequence comes from Sphaeramia orbicularis, assembly GCF_902148855.1. Classification (NCBI taxonomy): domain Eukaryota; kingdom Metazoa; phylum Chordata; class Actinopteri; order Kurtiformes; family Apogonidae; genus Sphaeramia; species Sphaeramia orbicularis. The sequence continues at coordinate 21,611,219 of NC_043960.1, forward strand.
GTATTTTCCATTACTGCTGTCATTGCACCAAGCCAGTCAGAGCATCTGTAATTTGTAGGATACACAAACACTAGTCAAGCATTAGGGCTGCATGCCTGTACACACACAAACACACACACACATAGGTTTGAAAATAGACAAAATTTACTTAAAACCTGAAACAACTGCACTTGAATTATAAGAACTGCATATGAGCGAAAAATGGAAAAATAAAAATTAAAGATTTGAGATGTTTAAAAACTAAATATGACAATATGTAAGGTTATAAAATGGCACTTGGAGGGCTGGATTTAGTAAAAGTTAAGTTAAAAAAAAAAAAAATGCATATATAAGTATATATCCCTAATTCTAATGCTCTAAGTATTGACTGCTCTAAATACTAACTGGTTCTGTTTAGATTTTAGTGCAGATTCACAGATCAGTGTCAGATGTCACTTTTTGTAGCATCATTGTAATATAACATGCATATATTGTACATGATCAGACTAGTTGTGCTTTATTTCTATCCCCTACAGTTATGTTTTTTAAAAAGTGAGTTTCTATACTCACTTTCTTAGTTGAAGTGACATAACACAAGCTATATTCATGTGATGTCTGTTATATTTTACCATTCACAGTTTCCAGTCCTTTGTGTATTTCAATATTACCAGAATAATGGCAGCTTTGAAAAATAAATAAATAAATAACTTTGCTAGATATTTGTTACTGAAAATAATCACACTGCTTCTTCCAGAGATCAAAACTTCTTAATTGAACAATTACATTTATTTCAGTGTTAATGAGCAAAATTATTATCTAATTTAATGTTGTAGCTACTATATATACTATATATGTTATGTTCTCATTAGGCAACGGAAGATTTAAGGTCAAGTCAAACGACCCACATTATTTGTGTATTGATTAGGTCAAAAGTACACCTGATGACTCCATTCTGTTGACTTATTGCTCAGTGAAAAGCGTATTTTCCGAACACAGGACATCCCTGTTTCTTGGAAATGATTTGCGACAGCAAATATGTCCTATCAGTGATGTAATTTTGGGATATTTTTGTTATCAAAATACAGTGGAAGAATGTAAAATGTACCTTGTCGACATTTACTTTTCTCACCTTCTCTTGTGTTTTCACATGCTGGACCCTTTTCTATGATGAAAAAGGGATGTTTTTTTTTTTTTTTTTTGCTTGTGTGCAGTATTACGACTTATGTCTCACTACAGTATAAACACAATCCAGCTGAAAAAAGTCCCTGTTGTTGCTTTTAATTAAGTTGCAAAGCTTTGTGTTAGTTATATGCTCCATTATTTGGCCCCTACATTGGTCTCACTGGGTGTAAATATTGAACCGTCGCTGCCTCCTCATGCTAATCAATCCCTTATTCGAATTCTAAATGATTCGGTTCGTTTCAGGAAATTAATATTTTCCAGGCTTTACGGGGGGGTGGATGTGGGGCGGTGTACATGAATTAGACAGCTCCCCTGTTTGCCGGCCAGGGATCAGGGCATTGATTCTGAGCAGCCTCGGCTGTTGCTTAATTAGGACGTACCTGTCTGGGAATTATGTGGTTTTTTCTCTCTCATTGTGTTGAGAGACAAATATGATAAAGAAATAGACAGAAAGAGAGAGAAAGAAGTTGTCTTTTATCATCAAGGTTAAACACGTTTACTGTGTTTGTGTTGCTGTCAGCAGATTGGTGTGTGACCTCGCAGGGCACAAAAAGGAAGTCTGCCATCAGTATGCGCTATGCTAAACATGCTAATGAGAAATGTGTTTGTGGGTTTGGAGTTGTTTATTAAAAATCATTTATGAGAAGTGCTTATGACTGTGTACAACTGGAATGGCAACTATGTTAGTTCTCACTGACATCTAAAATCAAAGATACAGGACTCCAAATTAGACTTAAATGACTGTAATTAAGACATTGTGAGGAATGTAGAGGCAAAGAAAACATTATGGGGGGGGAGAAAAGAGATAAATGGTGACTCAGATGCAGTGAAGATAAATGATGAGAGATGGAGGTGGACTCGAAGATGGAGTTGTGATAAATTGAGGCGTATGAAGACGGATGTGGAAAAAAAAAAAAGAGAAAGGGCAGAGCAATGAAAGACAAGACAATACACAAGGCTGGATGAACGGTGAGGAATGGAAGGTGGGAGGATGGATGGGTGGGTGGGTGTCTAAACTCTGAGCTCAGACTCTGACTAATCACTTGACGGACAGCTTAAGTGGTGCTGTGTGTCTTAGTTTCTTATTAATGGACTGATTTCTGATCACTGGCCCGGGACCGGCGGCTCTGAACATGTAGTTTTCCTATAATGATTTCAACATTGACTTGTTTTATTCGTTTTGCTTAAGGTAAGTTTTCTATTGTGATGTTTATTTTTATACCATATGCATAAAAAAAACTGGGACATGTCATATAACAAGGTGAAGGACTTCCTATTCCAGATACAAATGTTTGTCCATAGTTACCAATAAATGTCAAATGAATATTTTTTTTTAGTTTAAAGGCTGACTTTCTTCCATTACTTGTGGTTTACAATGATTATTTATGGGAAAAATGTAACAAGTAACAAAAATGTAACAATTATTGGAGAACTCTAGAGGAAGAACATTTGAAAGAGTTGTAATGATAAAAAGAAATATGAGCAAAATTAAGTAAAAACAAACTCTTAAGTATTTTTTAAGGGTTTTAGATGACATTGTAAACAAAATAAAACCTAGAGGTTAAATAAAAAGTGTTTATTTCAAAAGATATTTATCACAAACCCTTATTGTTTTCCTACCCCGCCCCTTGATAGCAATGAGACCTGAATTCAATACATAAGTATGTCTAATTTTCAGGTTTAATCTACACCCATGAAGTGCTACTACCACACATATGTGCATAAATGCGTGTGATTTCTGTCATTTTGAATCAAAATCAGAATCAAAATGTTTTTCTCTGTGTAATAAATTAATGCTACATGCTATTTTGAATTGATATAGAGCATATGTTTTTGCATCAGTTGGTACGTGTCAACCAACATTAGGAAAGGAAACACTCGGAGATTTATTTAATGTAGTAAATAGAAAGCTAACAGTCTTTAAATAATCCTGTGACTTTAGCGATCTAACTGCTCCGTCTCAGAACACAAGTCACATTTGTCTGCTTTTCATTGCCTTTTGTTCCTGTGAATAGCTCCAAAGTGGGAGCATTATTAAGGTCTGTGTCCACCAATCTGCCCCGTCCTCTGGGAGCATTTACCACCCTGTGCTGGCCTGGTTGCTACTCTGGGTCTCCTCTCGCCTGACGAGGACTGGCAGCGCCTGTCGTACCCAATTACACCCGATGGGGTCTGACCTGCAGAGTGGGGCTAAACTGGCTGAACACTCTGACCTCTGTCACCACATCTGCTTTCCCAGTAAGGCAGCTGTCTGCACTCTAGCACCCGCTGACATGAATACAGTTTTATGGCATTTTCATTCATTATTATTCCTCTTAATTAACCCTAAAATGGCCTAAACAGTCGCCTGCAACCAAATGCATCTACTGATCAAAAATGTTACAAAAGTCGAGCCACTAATCCTATCAATACATTGAAATAATTCAGGTAAAAAGCAGTTCCTTAGATTTTCATGGTCATCATATATGACCCATTTGGGCATTCAGAGTCTCTATAGTGATAGTGAATGTGGAAACACAATCATCTGTAATAGTGATTCCCCATAGTTTGTCAAATGACAGTGGTTGCAGATGATTGTTACCCCACCCCCCGAAAGGGTCGCAAGGGGTATTGTTTTTGGTTCTGTTTGTTTCTTTGTTTGTTTGATTATTAACACTTTAGCAGCAAAACTATAGGTTGAATTCTTACCAAATTTGGTTTATATATTGCCAGTGACCCAGAATAGATCTCATTACATCTTGGGAACAGTAGGTCACAGACTACATTTTTTATGAATTTTCCAAATCTTTTTTTTTTTTTCCCATTTACTTATAATGGGCGAAATTTCAAATGTCTGTAGAGGCAAAACTTTTATTTGAATTCATGCAAAATTTGGTTTATAGATCACCAGTGACCCAGACTAAAGGTCATTCCATTTTGGGAGAAATAGGTCAAAGTTTACATTTTTTATGAATTTTCCAAATCTTTTTTTTTCCATTTACTTATAATGGGCGAAATTTCAAATGTCTGTAGAAGCAAAACTTTTATTTGAATTCATACAAAATTTGGTTTATAGATCACCAGTGACCCAGAAGAGATGTGATTATATTTTGGGAAAAGTATGTCAAAGTTCAAATTTTTAATTAATTTTTTACATCTTTTTTTTCTCCCATTTACTTCCAATGGGCAAAATTTCAAATGTCTATAAAGACATCAACTTTGTTTCATTTTACTTCAAACTTGGCACATATATAGAGGCAGTGGATATGCTGACATCAGCTGGATCGATGCCAAAATAAGCTACAATATGTGTGTGGGGGGGGGGTTTGTTGTGCCTGACACCGCTTGTTTTTTTTATGTACAGTTAATGATACACTGTAAGACCGGATAGTTGAGTTTACTTTAAAAATCTCAGGTAACTCGTTGCCTTTAAAAATTTGACCAATGAAAACTTGAGTGTACTAAACTGAAATGCTTGACTTTAATGGAATTGCTATGTTAAGTACAATACACTAAATGAAAAGTTAATTGAACTTAAAATTAGTTGCAATGTCAAATGCTTTGTATAATCATTAGATTTATTCATTATACTCAATTCCAAGTAGATTTAAATTAAATGAATAGCAATATAAGTTGCTTGGCTAAATTAATCAACTTAATACATTACAGTGCAGTTGGAACTTAAGACAATGTTACCTCTATATAATTAGCCAGTACAGATACCACCTTTAATTTAGTAAGATTTAAAGTTTCACATTGCAGTAAAATTTGCATTGCTGAACAGTAAAGCCATTGTTCGTCCAATGGCTCTCACTCATGGTGCAACTCTACAAAAATACAAAAACAAACACAAAAAGGCCAATGAACATTAGCATACACACATTAAATCCAAATTAACACTAACGCCACAACCCCGCTGAACCCCTGCACATAAAAATAACACATTTTCAACAACATGCCCAATACCCACAATGCAATGCATAGATAAAAAGATGTGGACATGACTAAAACTTAGTGATTTAAATCCATTCAACTTAAACTTTTTCGTACTTTCGACTATGTCTACAAATTAGTAGAATATACTTAACATTTTATAGTAATGTAATGAAACTTAAATCATTTACAGGGTGGGGAAGCAAAATTTACAATGAACATTTAGTTGTTTTTTCTCAGCAGGTACTACGTCAATTGTTTTGAAACCAAACATATATTGATGTCATAATCATACCTAACACTATTATCCATACCTTTTCAGAAACTTTTGCCCATATGAGTAATCAGGAAAGCAAACGTCAAAGAGTGTGTGATTTGCTGAATGCACTCGTCACACCAAAGGAGATTTCAAAAATAGTTGGAGTGTCCATAAAGACTGTTTATAATGGAAAGAAGAGAATGACTATGAGCAAAACTATTACGAGAACGTCTGGAAGATACTATTAAAGAAGAATGGGAGAAGTTGTCACCCGAATATTTGAGGAACACTTGCGCAAGTTTCAGGAAGCGTGTGAAGGCAGTTATTGAGAAAGAAGGAGGACACATAGAATAAAAACATTTTCTATTATGTCAATTTTCTTGTGGCAAATAAATTCTCATGACTTTCAATAAACTAATTGGTCATACACTGTCTTTCAGTCCCTGCCTCAAAATATTGTAAATTTTGCTTCCCCACCCTGTAAGTACACTATAATTAAAGCCTTTTAGTAAATACAAAGTCCGGATTTACAGTGTAGCTATATTTGGCAGAAAGTCACTTTTTCTTCAGTTCTTGTCTGTTTTATTTTAACCTTTGAATTTACTCTGAGCTTTTGGAGACATCTACATGGTCAGTAAATGAAATATAAGAAAACCCCTGATTTTTATTGAAAAACACAAAATGCGAAGGTTAGTGTTATAATAAATAGTGATAAATCCTGAGAAAAAAAAAAAATCTTCAAGCTGCCACAAAAACAGTTAACTAAAATAAAATGCAAAAACTTTCTTTCTGGATTATCTCATTTCAATATAAAATAGCATTGTTGTATTTGCATCCCTCTGAACTTGAACTTGTGACCTGTTCTTTACCTTTGTTTCTGCTTTGTCACCTGGTCATACATATAAAACATCCTGTCGGTCTTTCTATTAAGCCTCTAAGTCTTTTAAAGGAAATCAAAGCACCATTAACAGTTTTCTGACAGCACACAAAAACTACTACCAATCCTTTACTGAACTCTGACCCAGGCAGCCCTCAGTCTCTGTCTCTCTCCCTTTTTTTTTTTTTATGTGTTCCTCTCTGACTCCCTATCACACACAGTCATTGTTCACAGTCCTACGAACCCTTAGATCAATTCAGAATGATCATCACCTTGTTGACAGAAGAGGACAGCCTTCATGCAGGACAAGTAAGAATGAAAAAAAGATGGGGAACAATGGAAAGCGATAGAGAAATAGAGAAAGAAAAGGTGGATAAGAAGTTGTCAAAGGAATGAAAAAATGAACAAGAGGCATCTAACCCTGAGAACAAACACACAAAGATCAGGACAAAGTGTTTTCTTTCGGGTGGGCGACAACTATATTCTTGTCTTTATTGACAGCTGCCTTATCTAAGAGCTCCTCTGGAAGGGAAGAGGGTGGATGATTGTCCATCTTCAGAGAGAAAGCAAGAAGATGAAAACAGAAGCAGAGATACGTGAAGTGGAGGAAAAATGTGAAAGATTAAGACAATAGCTGAATGATACGGAAATAGTGTGCTTTTATTCTTTCCTCTATACTTTCCCCTCTTCTTCTTTCTTTTGGTGGATGATAATTAACCCATAAAAACCCAAATAGCAGCTGGCGACCAAAATCATCTACTGATCTAAAATGTGTAATAACTTCTGAACCATTAAACCTGTTAATATGTTGAAATAATTGGTGTAAAATGCAGTTCGTCGTCTTTTCATAGTCGTCACATATGACCCATTTGGATGTTGAGAGGCTCCGTAGTTACCATAGAAACAACGTCATCTTCTACAACATTGATCCACCAGTAAAACCCATGGAGTTGGATCAATGACAGTGGATGGAGACACTTGTTTTTACAAAATGTACGACTATGGAACTGACACATAGGTTACTTGATTTAAGTTGTTTGCTGTGTAGAATATAAAGTAGCATCATTGTGTGACTGTCACATGGATTCTGTTTTTTTTTTTTGTAATCAACTGTTGATTTTGATTTTCAGTTTGCAAAAATAAACAAATTCAACATTACACAACAAAATGTGTACACTACACCTACACAACACACAGAAACCCCCCCCCCCCCCATACAGTCTGACAAATAAAGTACAAATCAAAATAACTGAATAAACAGAGTATTAATCAGGGTTAAAAAATGGATCTATAGAGTTACCATAGATGAGAATCTCAAAAGTCATGACAACAGTTTCTTAACATCTTCTGCAGCTGTTTTTTCCACATCTCCAACGTTCTAAGCTTAGCATTATTAATACGGGCTGATGACCACTCCAGATTGATCACCTCGAGTAGGGCTTGTAGCCAATGTTTTATTGATAACTGGTGGGTTGTGAGCACCTCAAAACTATAATTTTTTTTCCTGCCGGTCATGTGGATTCTAAATTCTGCAGTAATGTAAGACAATGTCAAAGTCACTCACTTTGAAACTAACAGAAAATTGACAAATCACCTATAAATGTAAATATTTTATAGTGAAATATGAAAATAACACAGTTTGAGGAAATTCTAAGAGCTAGAATAAAATGTTTATTTTAAAATGGCAAGTTTATGTAAAATTCATGTTTCATAGTAAATCCTAAATCAATGAAACATAAAATGGTTAAACAAAAATGCGTGCTTCATGCATATTAATGCTCCTTTACAGAGATATGATGTGTGCAGTGCAGTCACCCAGTGGGCTCATTTGGAATGGGAGCATATGTTTTTTCTACCATGTAATGTAAAGTAATTAAGATTTTTTTTTGTTCATTAATACTCTTCAAACATCTTCATCTACACCTAATATGTGGCTTTTCGTACATACAGATGGAAGGCTGCAACTGCAGTAGTACTACATGTGGTCCAGGTAAAGTACCAGCAAAGTTAGTATCAGGGGCACTAAGTGGTACTGGAGTGCTAAGAGTATTTATGTATGTTGTAGTATTCTATTGCATGCATGGACAGTATGGTACAAAAGTCTTATGTCACCTTTATCTTTGTTTTTGCAGGGTTGAAGTGAGCATACAGGGTGGGGAAGCAAAATTTACAATATTTTGAGGCAGGGATTGAAAGACAGTGTATGACCATTTAGTTTATTGAAAGTCATGAGAATTTATTTGCCACAAGAAAATGTACATAATAGAAAATGTTTTTATTCTATGTGTCCTCCTTCTTTCTCAATAACTGCCTTCACACGCTTCCTGAAACTTGCGCAAGTGTTCCTCAAATATTCGGGTGACAACTTCTCCCATTCTTCTTTAATAGTATCTTTAAGAAAGTCAACATTGCTGTGTGATGTTCTATTATTAGCATGTTCTAAAACGCCCCAAATAGCATAATCCAGAGGGTTTAGATCTGGGCTAGAAGGCGGCCATAAACATGATTCCCAAAAATTGCTAAAGTTGGATTTGTTGTTGTTGTCAACAAGTGTTTTGGTGTTCTTGTGAAAGATTTTAACTTCAAATCATATTTTACTGCATTTCTAATGGTCTTGTTGTCTACCTCAAGTTCAATTGCCATTTTTCTCATGGATTTGGTTGGATCCTTTAGGATTTTGGATTTGAGAGCATTAATAAAAGCTTTGGTACGTTTTTTGTTGCTTCCTCCACTTCCAGACTTTCTCGTAATAGTTTTGCTCATAGTCATTCTCTTCTTTCCATTATAAACAGTCTTTATGGACACTCCAACTATTTTTGAAATCTCCTTTGGTGTGACGAGTGCATTCAGCAAATCACACACTCTTTGACGTTTGCTTTCCTGATTACTCATATGGGCAAAAGTTTCTGAAAAGGTATGGATAATAGTGTTAGGTATGATTATAACATCAATATATGTTTGGTTTCAAAACAATTGACGTAGTGCCTGCTGAGAAAAAAACAACTAAATGTTCATTGTAAATTTTGCTTCCCCACCCTGTACATATTTATGTCTCATTCTCTTTCTTTAGATACAGCAAGAAAATATAGGAACTATGTGCACAGCCTTAAAGGACACACAAAAAAACAAAAAGAAATCTGTTCAGTAGGTTAGAGTACCTATTTAGTGTGACCCCTGTCCCTGTGACAAGAAGCAATTCCAAACATCTGACATGTGTTGAATGAAACCAGTATAAAACATCAGAAATGAATGCAATAAATCTAATATTGTCTGAAAAAAAGGATTAAAGACATGTTAAGTGCAAAGGGAGGTCAAACTAAATACTATCTCATTCAGTTCGTTGAAACTTTTGTTTTTACTGCTGCACATATTAACCACATATCCAGATTCTACCATAACCCTAGAACACCAAACGCATCATATTTGATACATGAGTTTTAAAGCCCTCTACGTGATCAGTGTGATTTTTTTTTTCTTGAAAAACCTGATGTGTACAATTAGATACATGCAATACACTGATAATCCACCAGGGGGGAGGAATTCATTCACCAGAGGCCTTTCCAGTGACACTACAAGATTGTCATTAATGAGGAAGGAGGCAGAACTTTACCAATTTTGAAAAGGAGTTACCAATTTGTTAGACCTGTTTGTTATATTATTTTTGTTAGTTCAAAAATAACAATATTTGAGCACTGAGACCTGATGTATCAAATATGATACAAAATTTAAACTCATACATGAAAATTGATATTTGGGGAAAAAAAATGTTTTGGTTGTTCAGAAGGACCAATAAAGGCTCCAGTTTCAAAGAACTGGAATTTTCTGTCAGTGATTTAATGGTTCAGGCTTTACAGGGTTAATACAGGGACTGGGAAATTATCACTTTAACTTTACTACACTAACAAACCTAATACTGGCTTAGGATTTTTCACAGTGCTATATATCTTTATGGCTTGACTGCAGTTACTTTCTACCTATGTTTGAATGACATTTGTTAAAACAAATCGCTGTTCTTATTGAGAGAGGCTCAACGTTCAGCAGCCTGTCCAGAGCTACTTTATGCCTCATTTCATCACAGACCTTATTAATTGACTGCTTGTAGCAACAAACCAGCTGCGTGAACATGCACCTTCACATGAATACACACCTGTTCCTCCAGTGACAGGCACATTTCGCACATTCCCCCCAGGTAAACGTATGTATTTCACCCTTCTCGCAGCCAATCATGCATACACATCTCTCTTTAGCTGCATTATATTAATCACATCAAATCTCCTGGCTTTACATTGCTCAGGACCCCCTCCACCTTCCCTCCCCTACCTCTCCTTCTCCCTCTCCCACCCCCCCCCACCCACCCCCCCACTTCCCCTCCTCCCATACACCGCTGATCCCCTTAGCCAGCTATACGGCATCTGCGTCAGGCTTTATTTGCAAGAGGGCCGGGCTACGCCGGAGAACAGGCACTGCCGGGGGCGATACACATCCCTCAGGTGAGCCTTTCATTATAGATGATGTTTCTGCCAAATTATTTAGACCCTGAGCCCTAGCATCAGCCCCACCCCATAAAAAAAAAAAAAAAAAAAAAAAAAAAAAACTCCAAGCAAACAAACATGCATGCACGTAGCCCCACCGCAACCTAGCCCATCTCTGCCTCTGTCTTTACTCTACCACAAACACCTCTAATGCAAACATTAATCCTATCTCATCAGATCTCTGTGTTTGTGTGTTAGTGTGTATGCGCTGTTTTTGCTTAGCAGTTCATTAGTTCCCCTCTCTATGTTTAGAGGAGGTAAAGAAGTGAAAGTGTAGCCCTTGTGGATTTCAGGAGGATAAGGATGAGGAGAATATTCATCATATGCATGCCACTGCTGCTCCCATACAGGGACCCGGTTGAGTCAGGCTACCTTGATATCACTGACATCCGTAATGTAGGATGTTAAAATAGGTTTAGTTGATTATGTGTGTGTATGTGTGTATCCCTCAGAGGCCGTTTGTTGCAGACTTGTTAGGAAAGAGACAGAGATGACAGTCTCCTGGCACTGTCTGACCTCGGCTTGGAGAACGGAGAGCAACGATGGGATCTGAACACTCATACATACACACACACACACACACACACATACACACACCAAATCGGCTCATCCTATCACCGCGCACCTCCTCTTCGTCCCTTATTTTAGCTACTTACCCTTCCACTCCTCTCCTCTCCCTCCCTCGTCTTAGCCTCTACTCCCTCCCACCTCTCTATCCCAAATGCTTTCCAGCGCCTGCTCTCCAACCCAATTCCCACTCTCTTCCACTCCATC